>NC_142857.1:19393939-19696969 GCF_061612785.1 Hesperophylax consimilis
CCCATGTCAAGAGTCAGAATAATAGAAGAGTATGTATGAGACGATGTATAAATGTGAATGAAGTGAGGAGAGTGTGTAAAGACCGAGTTGTTTGGCGGTCAGTCCTCTCTGCCTACCCCTGCGGGGAAACGGTGTGATGGTTAGTTATTTAGTCAGTTAGAGTATAAATTATTTATATGTTACGTAAAATTCTTAATTCAGTAATTTAATTACCCAGTTAGTACAGACATATTCTCGGGTCTAACTGGGGAGCTATTCTATTTGTTTATACTTATAAATAATAAATAAGAAGCTCAAATATTATATATATTGTACAATAAATGAAGCAGTAATAATATACAGAAAATAGCCACAGAAATAACCAAAGAATACATCTGAAAACCATCTGTAAAAATTCAATCAATCTTTTGTTTTTGAATAAAAATGGAACAATAGTTTTTTTTTTTAATTTCGAATAGCTTTTTCACTTTTTGTTACATCAGCTATATCGAGTGTGTATATAAAAGTATCAATGTCATTTTAGAATTATGTATTTACCTAATGTAAGCAATTTACATATTATAGTATTTTGTGAGCACCTCACTAGGAGAACCTGTGCTAAGGTATTCAAGTGTTTTTTGAACACCTCACTAGGAGGACCTGTACTGAGGTGTTCACATGTTTTGTGAACACTTTACTAGCAGAAACCTGTGCTGAGGTGTTCACGTATTTTGTGAACACCTCACTAGGAGAACCTGTGCTGAGGTGTTTACGTGTTTTGTGAACCCCTCACTAGGAGAACCTGTGCTGAGGTGTTCACGTATTTTGTGAACACCTCACAAGGCGAACTTGTGCTGAGGTGTTCACGTGTTTTGTGAACACCTCACTAGAATAACCTGTGCTGAGGTGTTTACCTGTTTGGTGAACACCTCACTAGGATAACCTGTGCTGTGGTGTTCACGTGTTTTGACGTAGTTATTCAATGTAAACGCTATTTTGTTTCGTTCGATTTGGTATTATTAAGTTATGAAAAATTATGTCACTTTTGTTTTTATCCAGACCAAAACATATTTGATTATAAAAACATGTATTGTTATTAAACGTGTGCATTGTTTCAATGATGTGAGCATCTGACTATGGAGTTTAATTGCATAGTACTTAAAATGTCTTTGTCCGTGGGTGGTATATTTTAATTTTCAATGGGATAATAAGGATAAGGTTTGTTGGAGATCTAGATATTATTATTGATTCGGAATGTAAGGGAATATGGATATTGGAATGAGGAGGTGAAGGATTACAAATTTGGCGTAATTGTCAATAATTATTTAAATTATTATCTGTTTTGCTTTCACTAGTAAGTGTAGGTTTTAAAAAGTAAAAAAAAATATTTGTTTGCAATATTCCTGAAGATGGAAAAATCCATTTCTTTTAACATTACACGAATCGAAAAATTGGACAACTGAAATGGTTGCCAAAATATGATTTGAATGTTACCTGGCATCATTAAAATACCTAAATATATATCTTATCATTACCAACATGGCGGCCGTTATAGTAACTAGAACTTTGATTATTATAGCGACCGATTAGAAATATGTAAAACAACTTGAAGTTGCTTCACGGCTGCCATATTTTTGAAACCGGTGACCGGATAGCTCATCAATATGACAATTCAACACACCTTTGAAAAGTGATGTAAAGTTTTTTTTCATCGCTTTTCATAACTTTATATCACTTTTTAAAGTTTTGTTGAGTTGTCATTGTGTTGTGTTGTGTTCCCACAAACAGTTCTCGAACTGGTCGTGGAAGGAGATTATAAATAAATGGTTCTTTGTGATAAATCAGGGATTTATTAATACTTCGATAGTCGACCTAACTAGAGGCTGGCTAATTGAGATCTGCAACAGTAAGTTTGTCTGGGAGCATTCTCACTGGCCCTTGGGACTACTGGCCACCAGCTGCCATCTTACGGACTTCCACGCAAGCTCTATGCACTGCCCTCTATGAGTGCATCTGTGAAGCTATTACTTCCCAACAGTTATCATGGAACCGAAAACGGTGACCGTAATACTCATCAAAATGACAATTCAAAACACCTCTAAAAAGTGATAGAAAGTCATGATAAGTGGCGAAAAAAAACCTAAGTAAAATAGATTACGTGAGTAAGGTTAATAAATATTTTCTGTTTTCGTCCCTTTTTAAGACTTTAGATCACTTTTGAAAGGTGTGTTGAATTGTCATTGAATTGAGTTATCATGGACCCACTTAAAATACCACAAATAATATGAAAACCCTCCATAAAAAAGGAGAAACGATACAGTACAAACCAGAATATATTTTTTCAATCTACGTTTAGGACGGGTTGTGTCGGAGAATTTGAACAATTCATCAAATTTCAACGTTCATTTTCAAGTTCTGTGAAAGATTTTTTCAAGTTCTGTTTTTATTTCAGTTCGGTCAAGCAACTAGCCTATAATGATATAATAACAGAATTTTTAATAGGACTTTCATAGAACCCGAAAATGAACGTTGAAATTTGATGAATTGTTCAGATTCTCCGAAACAACCCGTCCTTAGTGTAATTGTATATACTATTAAACTTATGGTTTAAAGCTCATATAAAAAACGTCATATTTCGATAAATTATTAATTGAAGCCATATCTCTCTGACAGTGCTATACCCTCCGTAGCATTCAGCCATTCAAGGCGTGACGTGTCGGAACACGCCGGGTCCATAAAATTGATTAAAAACAACGAATATTAATTATTCAGAGCGATAGATTACTTAATAAAGATATATTCCTAAGTTAATTGGTCACAGGCACACTCATACACACAGACTATCACACTCTCACTCGCAGACAGGCGCGTCACGCACACCCACAAGCACACGTGCTAATTTACTGGGCGCTCAGAAAGTAACTGACTAACTGCACACAATACTGCACACAACAAAGAAGAAAATAAATGTTGGGTATATTATCACATAATTATTTATACCTAACGCTGTTTTGTTTTGTTAACTACATATATTTAATTTTTTCTTAATGTTTACAAAAAAAATGTTTTTGCAATTTCAATCATTAAATTAATTTTTCGAAGAAAATGACTTCTAAAAGGTTATCACTTTGTGATGTTATTATTTATTAGAATAATACAAAAATAACTTTGTTTACATCACTTTAATATATATAACCTTCAAATGTTTCATGAACAATGTTCACATCACCAGGAGCAAGTATATACTCTGTATACAATGTATACAATGTTCACATCATTAGGAGCATGTATATACTTGCTCCTGATGATGTGAACATTGTTCATGAAACATGTAGAGGTTATATATATTAAAGTGATGTAAACAAAGTTATTTGTGTATTATTCTATTAAATTAATATGCGACATATATGTTTTAAGCTTCAGAGTAGATACCTTTGCAAATAGTTCGATGAGGTCATGGACATTCGACAAAAGCCCATGAAGTGCAAACTAATCATTTTAATTTACCAACTCATTATTTTTGAGACATCTACTTTGACAACACCAAATAGAAAGCAAATATGTTTGTGGAAAGCGCAAAGTGCTGGGAGAAAAATAAGTATTGCTGATCAATTTAGAATTCCTGAAAATTATTGGTAAACCTGTTAAGAATGGGATTGCAAACCCTTAACGAATGAATTAATAGGTTTCCTATTAAAATCGGAATATTTCATCGGAACACGTGATCATAATATCATTTTCGAATTTCATCATTATACATTTTGGAGGCAAATGCATGTGCATGAACTTATCGGGAAACGGCCTGCAATCCCGTTTTTAACTGGATTACAAATAATGTTCAGAAATTCTTAATAAATTAGCAATACTCATTTTTCTCCGTGTAGGCAATTTTAAGTGAACCCGCTACATCAGACTCCAAGTTTAACGAGTAGACGATTACCCAATGTTTTCATGTGTAATTTTAATGAAGAAGACGCTTAGGTTAATTTCTGAATATGACCCATATCGTTTTTTAGAATCAAAGATGGTTTAAAAGACAAAATGTCCATTCTCAAATGTTAGCAAGCAAACACATTTATCAGAACAAACGTTGGCTTTATGATTCTTACAGAAAAAAACACCAATATGTGTTTTGTACAGGTGGGTATTTCAAAACTATTTTAAATTATCTACTTGTCAAAATTCTAGAGAACCTACAATCTCAAAAGTGTAAATATTTTAATATGAAAGGCGTTCATATTCCATCGAAATTTTCAACGTCACCTTCGGACAGTTCAGCAACTATCTTTTGACAAGTGTCACAAAATAGTACAACTGCCCTCAAGACCTCTTGTACTAATATACGCCTAAAATTTGTGATCTTCTCCTTAAAATATTGATGCATAACCGTTTTATGGAGAATATGAACAAATAATAAAAAAAAATATATTTAAAATCGGTAGCAGAACAGTAGCTTTCCAATCACCCTGTCGTGTAAAGTCTGGTTCATGGTACCGCTTTAATTTGTCTAATGACTGTTAATATGTATCGAAGTATTGCAGGGAGGCGCAGGGTGCACAAGGAATTTGATACTTCCTCATTCATTTCGGGAATCTCACCTCTTGGACTCTTACCAAGAGATCGTTAATGATTCCACAGCAATGTGCGCACAGTGGAATCAGAATTTTTTTAAATATAATTATTTCATCATGTGGTTGCTTTAGAGAACTTCTTAATTTATTTCAGATATTTATTGTTTTGGTGTTTAATTCGTAGAACTCCATTTAATTTTTTTAAATAAATATAAATAAATCAAATTTAATAATGTTTTAATAATTATTAAGTTCTGCAAGTATTTCTGTTATTTTTACAGTTTTTAATGTGACAGCTGTTTTGGCTTTTGAGGCCATTATCAAACTGTGGATATGTCCACACGGCGACGACTTATTTATATGATTTTACTTATCCCCACCCATTTAAATTTCTATAATGTTCAAAAATGATTCATTAAGAATTGGAATAACCAAAATATTTGAAAATCCAGCAGTGTTTGTACACCTGTTAAAATTAATGACCTAAGGGTTTTCTTAATTGTTGGTACGTGGGTGATTATGTTAAGGAATTATATTGTTTGGGTTTTTTGAAAATATTAAGCAGTGGAGAATTGATCATTTTTGTTTGATTATTATTAGGGTTATGTTTGGATCATTAGTTCTTTTATTTATCTCTAATTGTTCTAGTAAATTTAATTTATTTCAGATAGGTCAGACAAGAAGGTCATGTCCAGAGCTGGAAGCCAGAAGGCTTTTGGAGAAGAAGTCATAAATTTATGCTCTTGGAAAACTGGACACTTGACAAAGATGATATACCTTTGTCCTACAACAGATACACGAAGAGAAAATGATATAATATATGATCAATAGGATATCAATTCAAAAATGTCCTACTGATTTTGCAATGAAAATTAATGCGGTAGAACTGGAAGAGGGAGACGTTGCACTTCGTGATACGAAATGAAGTGAAAGATTCAGACGTCGAGACAAGAACATTTTCGTTGAGATGATAGCCAATCTTTGATAGGATAAGGTGCCACAAGAAACAGAATTTTCTTCAGATCCATGCCGTTTTGTGGAGAAATAATTGGTTAAGATACCCTATTAATTGAGTCAACATTTTCCAAGAGGATAATTAATAATGATATTCCAATGTTATATAGTCAAATTACTTTGTTTACACCACTAACTTTATCTGTTTGTTTCTAGAACAATGTTCTCTTTAAGGATGAGACGTGTACTAAAGTTAAATATATATTAATATTGGGAGAGGAGTTAGAGAGGCAAACCCAAATTGGCAAATGAATTGATGGAGGAGTTAGTTAAGAAATATTTTTTTTATTTAGCTACCTATTTTTTGATGGCATGATAAAATTTACTCGTATCAATGTATCTAAGAACTAATAAAGTCAACTTCTGATATGTTCTAAACGCCCAAGTAAAGCTTATACCGACATGACGTTAAATGATTAAGGCGATGCACTACGTCGTGTAATATTTTGACTCGAGCCGCTATCAATAACACACCTTACGTAGATGACGATAAGGCTTAAATTCTCGCTTCACACCATTCACCTGTTTTAATTTATGCAAGAAAAAAAACATGGCCAAAAGGTGCCTTTTATTTTATTTTGTGGATGTTCAGGCATAAATATTTAAAAAAAATTTTAAATAACTTAATTTGCCACATTATACAATAAAACCATAACCGAAAATGGGTTCGTAAGTAGGAGATTTTGAACTTAAAAGCAGTTTTCATAGGCCTATACATTATTTTTTTCTGGGCTTTTAAAAAGACTTATCTAAAAAATACTCGATTATTTCAAAGGCCAGGATGTAATCTACTCGCAGTATTTAATTAAAGCATCTGAAACATTTCTAGGCGACTAAATTTTCAAACCAAAAAAACATGATTTTAAATTACTACGTAGTGCATCGCCTTAAAAAACTATGTTGACAACTATGAATAACTAGGCTCATACTCTCAACCTGTTCCTAGTGTTTAGAATATTAATTAATAATTTCAACGAAGCATAAAAAACCATTATCAACCATTGAAAACAAGTCCAATTCATATAAATATCCATAATGCACTGACAGCGCCTCTTTAATGAAGACCCCACTAATGGGTGACTGTTATTAATGGCGATATTTGTCCATATCGACTTGAGTAATTAAGGCCGGCGATCCAATACGCAGCCGTTGGATGCAAAACGCATCAACACTAACAAGTACTGTGGTATTAATTAGCTTAATGAACTATTACAATCAATGGAGTGATCATGCTAACACTATATCATGTCGTGAAACTTGTGATATTAGTTTTTGTACAGTGGTTTGCTTGTGTAAGATATTTATTGGCAGCAAACAATCAACCTAACCTAATTTAACTTCCTTATAAATTGGCAATAAAACATGTGCAATTGTAGATATATATTTAATTTGGTAGGTGGGTATGGGTACCGCCGCCCTGGCAAACATTTATTGGATAACCACCACCCATGCCTTAGTCACCCTAAGTGGTTTGCTACGTTTGGTGACTTATGAGGGGTGCCCGGTTTCATTGGGTGAGGTTTGTCTAGGTCTTGTATGCGTTTGCACATCTACTGCTTGGTTAAAGACTGGTTGATGGAGACCATTTGACCTCTCCAACCGGACTCCCTCGACCCATCGCCTGACACCGCAGTTGAAGGGATGGATTCATACGTCCCTCTTAGACCCTATGATCCCCAGATTCCTAACCACCCTTCATACTTTTTTCCTACCCAGATCTTTCCATTTAAATACCTTCCACACAGCACATGACGGCCGGCGTGGTCTAGTGGTATACGCTTTTGACTACAGATCCGAAGGTCGCGGGTTCGAACCCGGCGTGCGCAAATAAATTTTATTTAATTAATTTGTGTTATTTCACAATTAATTAATTAAAAATAATATATAGTATATTTGCGGCACGTTCCAGAGTGGAAGATACTCTCAGTATCGCCCTGGTGTAAGACCACCATTCAGAATTGAAACGTTGCTTGAAATGGCTTTAGCCGTGTTTGGTGACCAGATCTGAATAGCCAGGTACTTCCCCATCTTCCTCTTTCCCATCTCCTTCCCCTCTCCAATACCTTTAGCCTCACAACATACCCCAATTGGGGATGCCATAGTCTCACTGGCTCCAGACGGGAGCAGTTGGGACTCTTGTGCGGTATTACTGTAAAAAAAAAAAAAAAAAAAAAAAAAAAAAAAAAAAAAAAAAAAAAAAAAAAAAAAAAAAAAAAAAATCCCAAAGATGACATAGGCACTGTCATTATTCACTTACTAACTATTATATATGCAAAGATAGTTGCAATTAGGAAGAAATCCTATTTGATGCGGTACCGGTATAAAAATGGCAACAACTTGAATATAAGCACAGATCACATGAAATCGTCTGTCATTATTTTCCCTTATAGTTTCCATCATAAACATGCATGTGAAATTCACAATATCAATCAAATGTTCACAATCACTAACAAACACACTAAAGTTTCTTCAATAATATCAAGCATTTCAATTTCGGTTGAGGGTCTGTAAGACAGACTAAAAAAACTGTAACTCTGATTCAACGAACTCGGATATGTCATTTTTTAAATTGAAACTTCCTATAATATTAAAACAGCAAATAATTTGAATTGACGTTTTCGATATTGGATCTGATTTGTCAAGAACTCGAACTATCCCGTGATTTTTCACGTGTCTGCGCTTGTAATATTATAGGCAATTACTATCAGTTTGAGTCCGGGCCTTACAGGTTCATTCATCTGCTTTTTGGTCCAATTTCCATACGTAGGTACCGTTTTTTAATTTGGGTTCGGGAGGAAAAAAGGACGCGTTCGATAATTTTGGCACAGATTTTCAAACATTTCAAGATGGCGGACATTATTTGCTATATTATATGTCGTTTATCATTGTTTAACGTAACTAAATACTAAGGATGGGTTGTTTCGTAGAATTTGAACAATTCATCAAATTTAAACGTTCATTTTCAGGTTCTGCGAAAGACCTATTCAATTTCTGTTATCATATCATTATAGGCTAGTTGCTTGACAGAACTGAAATAATAACAGAACTTGTAAAAATCTTTCACAGAACTTGAAAAATAACTTTGAAATTTGAAGAATTGTTCAAATTCTCTGAAACAACCGGTCCTTATTAATATTACATTTTTATTTAGTTTTATAAAAAAAAATACAATAATATTTTAGAATAAAATAAATAACTTTTTACATATTACTTTTAAATCGAAAATGATCGACATGTTTCAAAACCAATGGCTTGGAAAAAATAAACGAAGAAACCATTGGTTCTGAATCATGTGGGTTTTGGCAAACGACGAAACCAGTTTTATTTAAACTATAATTATGCCACGAGAGTTACAATCACTCACAGTCAGACCTACAACCAAAAATTAATATGCTTGAATATTACTACTGGGTAGTACTGAAGCTTAAACTTTAATACAAGTCACACATCGGTAAGCAATCGCACCTAAAATATATTAATTACATCCAAAACATTATGAAAATGAGGCAAATATTACAAAGAGTATAGTACCTAATAATTACAACGCAAATCACCATAAACACGATTCGATCACAAACAGCCATTCGTTCAAGGATATTAAATTTATTAGTGCCTTGTTCGAACCCATAACATTAGCATTAAAGCCACGAACGTACCCATAGCGATTATTCACAGTTGCATCTGCCTTTCTGCCACTTGAGTGGAATTAAACAATCCAAATTGCTCGGTGCGAACTGCGATAGTGGCTAAATTAACGCAAATGTTGATTATTTCAATGTTCATTATTTATTTACAATAAAAATACCTTTAAATATATATGGTTCCATGGGTTCCATAATAACTCAACACAGTGACAATTCAACACACTTTTAAAAAGTGATATAAAGTCATTAGAAACGATGAACAAATATTTTTTTAACCTAACCTAACCTAACCTACATAACCCAGTTAATAAAGTTTTTGTTTCATCACTTTCCATGACTTTATATAACTTTTTAAAGTTGTGATGAATTATCATTGTGCTGCTTTATTTAGTGAATAATAGGTTTCCTGATAAACTTTTGGTGAATTACGAATATATTATCACGACGGAACACGTGTTTATGAAAATTTCCATATTTTCACATTAATTCCTTTCTTAGTCATTACATTAGTTTTGTGTTATAATTTGATGATTATGTGAAAATCTATCAAAAGATTTTATTTGTATTGTTTATAAGTTTATTATTTTTAGATGTTAAAAATTCTGTTGGTCCTAAATAAGTAAATAAATTACATATTATCAAACCAAATGCACACGCATGAACATGGATGCCGATATATTGAGAATTTGCTACAATTTTATCAGGAAACGGCCTGCAATAGATACTGTTTTACCAATAATTTGAAGAGATTCGCAATACTCATTTTTCTCTACACGCAATACGTACGCTAGGATTTGAACCCGCGATCTCCAGCTTGATAGTCGAGAGCCTCTAGATGATGAATGTCATTATGAATAAATTGTAAATGAAAATATAACACAAAATTGGACACATCCACACATTCGCATCGACAATTACAATATATCCATCTCATTCCAAATTATTATAGAAATCTTCCCAGCGATGGGGAACAAATTCACGCCACATCACAAAAATGCACTTATTGTGAAAGTTGGCAAATTCTTATAAAAAAATAAGCATAAAAATTACTAAATTGTAAAATAAACGTAATTAATGTACTTAATTCTTACATACTTAATTATTTTTTTAATACAATATTTTTTGTGGTATCATAAAGATCATAATAAAATAAAATTCATTCTTTGGCGGGTTCCATCTGTAACGCAAAGTAAAAATTAGTTTATAATTATTAGTTTAATATACATGTCAATTCTTTGAATAAATAATATTGAAGATCATAGCGTTGTCAAATATGATCTATTATGGTGAAATTCAGGGTTTCCGGGGGTAAAATGCGCTAAGTTCGGGGGGGGATGATTGAACACGATAGATCTAGTAAAAACGTCAAACATTTTTTTCGAAATTCCAACGTTTTAAAATAGTTGAGGCGATGCACTAAGTAGTAATTTAAAATCATGTATTTTTGGTTTGAAAATTTGGTCGCCTAGAAATGTTTCAGATGCTTTAATTAAATACTGCTAGTAGAATACATCTTGGCCTTTGAAATTATCGAGTATTTTTTAGATGAGTCTTTTCTAAAGCCCACAAAAAAATAATGTATAGGCCTATGAAAACTGCTTTAAAGTTCCAAATCTCTTACTTACGAACCTGTTTTCGGTTATGGTTTTATTGAATAATGTGGCAAATTAAGTTATTTATAAAATGATCGAAAAACATTTAAATATTGGTGTCTGAACATCCACAAAATAAAATAGAAGGCACTTTTTGGTCATGCTTTTTTCTTGCATAAATCAAAACAGGTGGATGGTGTGATGCGGGAATGTAAGCTTTATCGCCATCTACATAAGGTGTGTTATTGATAGCTGCTCGATTCAAAATATTACACGACGTAGTGCATCGCCGGTATAAGTTTTACTTCGGCGTTTAGGACACATCAGAAGTTGACTTAATTAGTTTTTAGATACATTGATAAGAGTAAATTTTATCACGCCATTACAAAAATATGTAGCTAAACAACTTTTGATTTCCTAATGAACTCCTCCATCAATTCATTTGCCAATTTGGGTTTGCCTCTCCATCTCCTCTCCCAATATTAATATATATATTTAACTTTAGTACACGTCTCATCCTTAAAGAGAACATTGTTCTAGAAACAAACAGATAAAGTTAATGGTGTAAACAAAGTAATTTGACTATATAACATTGGAATATCATTATTAATTATCCTCTAGCAAAATGTTGACTCAATTAATAGGGTATCTTAACCAATTATTTCTCCACAAAACGGCATGAATCTGAAGAAAATTCTGTTTCTTGTGGCACCTTATCCTATCAAAGATTGGCTATCATCTCAACGAAAATTTTCTTGTCTTGCCTGAACATCCACAAAATAAAATAGAAGGCACTTTTTGGCCATGCTTTTTTCTTGCATAAATCAAAACAGGTGGATGGTGTGAAGCGGGAATTCAAGCTTTATCGCCATCTACGTAAGGTGTGTTATTGATAGCGGCTCGATTCAAAATATTACACGACGTAGTGCATCGCCTTAAGTTAAAAAAGTTGAATTAATTTATGGGAAAATTAATATTCTTCTATGAAAAACTATTTTTGTATAGGAAAATTAACATTGGAATTTCTAAAAAAGTTATTTTTTGTTTTTACTTCTACCATCATAAAGAACCTCTTCCCGAAGTTAGGGCACTTTACCCCAGAACACCCACATGGTGTGATAAAGGTAAAAAAATCACTATAAAATAAAATTGCCGTTCATTTTGATTTTTTTTTCATGTAAACCTTTAATTTATTAATATTTGTTAAATGGCAATACTTGATGAATTTGTTGTCCTTTTGTCATATTCACACCATTACTATTTCATATTCAATTAATTTCGGGATTGTTTCTTGTAGCGACATCTCCCTCCAACCTTCGTGTTATTATTAATTAAAAATAATGGTAATTTGAAATAATTTAAGAGGGATAATATAGCCGAGGTACCTCCCCACATTGTTTATATTAATGACATCTTTGCGGCCGCTAGAAATGTCTGTTAAATAAAAGTTGCTCTGATGCATTTTCAGCAGTTCTGAACTTAATGGCTTTTGTAATTAGTGGCATTCGGATACTAATAATTATATTTATTTATTTTTTAGTCCACATAATAATTTCGTATTTCCATATTTTTTAAGCAGTAATAGCCTTCCTCTCCAACTCAAACAAGAAGTCATTTCTCTGATAAGTTTGCTTCAATAAAAGCTTTTTGTGCAAACGAGCTTTTTAGTTTATTCTAAACTTACATGTATAGTAAAATAAATCACCTTTACTTATAACTTGTTTGTTTTCTAACGAATTTCATTGATTTTTGTTTTTCTTGTCGATTACTTTTTTTATGTGTCTTAACTGCTCCCAACCGTCTAGAGCCAGTGAGATTATGGCAACCGCTTTTAAAAATATAAACATATGAAAATGTATTGTAAATCTCCAAGGCAATATTTATGAGCACAAATATTTTATATCCTAAAAAATTTAATTTATCTTTTTAACCAAAAAAAAGTTAGTATTATTTATCAACAGAGTGCATGTCAAAAATTCGCTCCACTTAATAATACAAAATCTAAAGCCTACAAAACCTAAAATCCATAAAATTTATCTATAAACATGTCCCCGAAGATCAGTGTAGAGAATACTCGAAGTTTGTGAAATCTTAACGCTCTAATTTTACAGAATTTACAAGTGTTTCATTCAACTGTGAAGTGTCAGAGTGTTGTTGCCGAAATAATAACCTGTCATTCTAATCACTGTAAACATACCTGTGCGAAAATAAAAACAAATAATACGCATAATCGAAGTTTGTGAAATCTTAACGCTTTAATTAACCAGGTTTAAAAGTGTTTAATTCAACTGTGAAGTATCATAGTGTTACTGCCGAAATAATATCCTTTTATTCTGATCACCGTAAACATACCTGTGCGAAGACAATTTTATATTACTCTTAATTCCCGGTCAACCAAAAGCGGCCGATGGCTCAGTGGTGAGCGAATCCGCACATAGATCCGAAGGTCCCCAGTTCGGATCCTAGTAAAACTAAGTTTTAAATCATTAATTTTTTTTTTTCTCCAACATTATTTAAATAATTGGGAAACAAGATATACGAGTTTAGCAGATCATCCAAATCAAGGCGCTGATTTAAAGTACGAATTAACATCAAGTACCCACAACTACTTACTGTGGCAAGTTAGCAATATTGCCTACATGACAGCTGACAGGCGCAAATCATCGACTTATCAACTAAAGTGGTGAAGCGAATAAATAATAAACACAAAGAAAAATACGAATTGTACAAAACCAATTCTATAAAAAAAAAAAATCCAGTGTTCAAAAAATGAACCGTCCGAAAAAAAGACATCTGAACACAATGATGCCTCGGATTATTGGAGAAAATAGCGTCTCAATTGAGGATGCAAACGAAACCTCATCGATTGCGTCATCCAAAGGCTCGGATGATACTGAAGTAGAATATCCTTGCACCTCAGGGGTAGATGTGCTTAATGAAGCTCAAACACATCTGATAGCTCTACAAGATGTCTTGGCAGAGAAGCAGTCGAAGGTCTCCAAAGACCAGCAGCTGAGAATTGCCAGAAACGTGTCGGAAGTTTTTAGATCCGTATCTCAGCTGTTGTTGGAGCGCGATACCATGCGTGCTGATCTAGCTACAGTGACTGCCCAACTGAGAATGACAGAAATCAAAGTACGACACGTGAAGAGCGAAAAACGACAACTTGAACAAAAAATTATTCAACTAGAGTCTGATCTTGGACCTGTAATGCGAAGAGTAGCGGAGGCAACGGAGGCTAGCCTCTCATTTGCCGACATCGCCCGCAAACAGCCTAATGATGCTCACCAACCCCCTCCACTTACCCAATATGGACATCGTGTCGGAGCACCAAGACCAGGCGTATGCGTATTTCCAACAGATGTAGACGCCACCAAGGATAGTGATGGTACCAAAAAAATTATCCAGGACATGATTCGGCCATCTGAGCTAGGCGTTCGGGTCACGGGAATAAAAAAGATAAGAAATAAAGGTATCTTGATAAACACGGCAACCGCAGGCGAGCAACAAAAACTATTAAATGCACCCTGTTTCGACAAATCAAGCACAATTAAGGCCCGACTGCCGACCAAGCGATCTCCGAGACTAATATTTTTTGGGGTACCGCGAGACCTGACTGACGAAGAATTTTTAAGGATCGCCTTAACTGGGGTTCCCAACATTCAAGACATTGAGGGAACTATTGCGTGCTGTAAATTAAGCCACTTAGCTGGTGCTCGCACAGGAAACACTTGTCATCGTATCTATGAAATGCCAGCTATCGTGCGTAAAGTACTTATTGAACAGGAGAAAGTATTTGTGAACTGGACTGTTTGCCGCGTCAGAGATTTTATTGGCCTTACTGTCTGCACTAAATGTCATATGATTGGACACTCGTACAAATATTGCAGAGATACTAAACCTACATGTGGACACTGTGCACAAGAAAAACACACCCGTGAGTCGTGCCCAAATGCAGCCATCAAACCAGTTTGCGCGACATGCACCAGATTTGGTAAGCCTGCTGACCATTCAACCGGAGATAGGGACAACTGCCCAGCTTACATAGCTGCCCTCAAGAAGGACCTAGCTACAATAGACTATGGAGTGTAATATACAAGAACACAAGTGCCTAACTATCGATGACTATACTCCCATGAAGAACTGTCTGCGAATAATGTATATGAACGCCAGAAGTATACGAAACAAGTTTGACGAAATTGAGGAAAAGGTCAGAAGATTATGCGATACTGTTCATGTTCTTGTCATCACTGAAACGTGGCTTGATGTCGGAGAAGAAAAGTTCTTTTGCTTAAATGGTTTTTACAGTGCTTTTTCTTCTCGCCCAAATGAAGGAGGAGGAGGTGTGGCCATATATGTTCTGGATTCTATGAAGTGCTCTATCATTGAAAATTTTTCCAACGAAAATTCATTTTTAGGTATTAGTGTTTGCAGCAGTAATAGGAAACCAGTCAACATTTATGCAATTTATCGAAAACCTAACCCAAACAACATGCACGATTTCCTAACACATTTTGAAAAAATACTGGATAGTTGCGCGTGAGGTTTAAAATTGAATAGCCTTAAATGTGTACCCTTCACCCCCCTTTGCCCCTTGTCCCCTTTCCTTGATCCGGGCCCAGAGACAAGGAGTATTGTTATCAGTTGTTATCGTTGCATTCCCCGCGAACATTCGTGTCATATTGAAACCCGCATATGTTGAACTCGGCCGTGACTATTTTGGAGCACACATCGTCCAGTGAAACGTTTTTACCCGCCGCAGTGAATTTCACTGTCTTGTTTTGTTTTGTGTTAAGTGTTAATGTTAATTGTATGCAAACTGATAAGAGAACAGAACCAGCGGCTTAAGGAGAACGAGACCAGGGTAAGTCTTTGGGCCTTTCCTACTCATTTTCCTCTTGCAAACACTAAGGCAATTCAATTCGTTTTTTTTGTTTGTCTTAGTCTATATCGCATCCGCACCGCAATACCGCAACCCCCCCGCACAATTGCGTACGAAAGAGTTGCGCACAACCACTGAACAAAAGCAGACAAGATACATTAATACTCGGAGATTTCAACATTGACACTTCCATAAACACACCTTCTTCTTTAAATTATATCAACACCTTATTTACATACAATTTCTCAATACAAAATAAATCATATCCCACGAGAGTCACTGATACAAGCAGCACTATTATAGATCACGTTATATCAAACAGACAAAGCATTTTAACAACCATATCGAATATAGATGACCCGCTTAGTGACCACAATATACTAATTGTTGACTTTAAGAATAATTTAAAAAAATGGTTTAATAATAGAACTAAACCACGCTTTACTAAACCTATCATCAATAGTTAAAACACTACTAAACTACATTTTCGACCAAAAAAACAAACCCCAACAAACACAAAATATCACTAATAGACCGGTCAGACAAGCGTACAAAGAAAACATAAAAACTCCGACGGTAAACACTACCTTTGGACAAAGACACCATAAATACCACGCTATTAAAGCATTCAACAGTCTTCCACTTGAAACAAAAATTGAGGAAAATAAAAATAAATTCAAACACAAAATAAAAAAATGGATTAAAGAACAAAAAGACAATATTACCAAAATACTATAACATAAAAGAATAAAACATATACACGCAACACAAAAAAAAAATATAAAACACGCAACACGCACAAACACATATATCATTATAAATGCCGATTTACATTCTCTTTTGATATTTTTCTTTTAGTGTTATAATTATATTTTAATTTTTAATCTTTATTTTTTATTTTAAATTTATCTTTATTTTAATGTTGTTTTTCTTTTATTTTTTTAAATGTATAAATTCTTAAATTATAAAATGGGGGCCTCAGCACGGGTAAACAACCCAGTGAGGCCAACATTACTAAATTGAAATATGAAATATTGTAAAAAAAAATGTATCAACAATAAAAAAAAATAAAAAAAAATAGTATGGCGGTAAAATCTTATATTGCGACTAACAAATTTGCTATCAACTCAACTAAACCTGAAGACGGTTACAAAGATTTTAATGATTATGTCAAAAATGCATTAGAAGCAGGTAAAACTACACCCAACGTAAAAACAGGAAGGCGGCAACATCTAAATACACCTTGGTTTGATTCTAAATTTAATTTTCTAATCAAGGAACGAAACCAGCTTCACAAGCAGTGGAAACAAGACCCAGGTAATACTACTCTTGCAATACGTAAAAATAAACTAAGAAACATGATAACTAATTATAGGAGAAGTCTGAAAAACAAATATTACATCAATAGCTTTCAACAAAGCCTAACTAACCCAAGAAAAACTTGGAAAACCATTAACTCAATTCTGTCTAATCGTGTACATAAACCCACCAACACAATTGAATCTCTCATCGTAAATAATTGTGAAATTAGGGAACCCCGTGAAATAGCGTTGGCTTTTAATGAGTTTTTCCTATCAGTTGGAGAAAAATTGGCAGCTGCCATTCCATCATTCCCGGATGACTGTAATACAATATATGTACAACCAAAGGCACGACAATCCTTATATATGACTAGGACGAATAAGGATGAGGTAATAAAGGTCATCTCGAAACTTAGGTCGAATGCAGCGGCAGGAATCGATGGAGTAACACCGTGCATTCTTAAAACCTGTAAAGAAGAACTAGCGGGGCACCTAACCCAACTTATCAACTTCTCCATAGGCTCGGGAATATTTCCAAACCAGTTAAAGCTAGCAAAAATTATACCAATTTTTAAAGAAGACTGCAAGAAGTGTATTTCTAACTATCGTCCAATATCGATTTTATCGGTATTTTCAAAGGTGTTCGAGTCAATTATCAAAGATAGACTGATAAAATACATCTCTAGCAACGATATCCTAACACCACAGCAATATGGCTTTCGGAAAAAACTCCAATACCCAATGTGCCACCTTCGATTTCATTTCTAACATTCAGCAGTACATAGACCAGGGCGAATATGTGGCAGCTATATTTATAGATCTGAAAAAAGCCTTTGATACGGTAGATCATGAAATACTTCTACAAAAAATGGAACATTTGGGAATAGTCGGGAAATCTTTAAATTTGCTCCGAAGTTACCTAGCTGATAGATTTTGCCTTGTCGATAACGGAGGGAACCTAAGCGACGTTGGAAAAATCACATGTGGAGTGCCACGGGGCTCGATTCTTGGACCTCTACTTTTCTTACTATACATCAATGATATAACTAAATGTGGCATCTCGGGAAAACTTCAACTTTACGCTGATGATACTGTGATTTACTACCATTGTAAAAATCTGAAGGAACTTGAAGCTTTAATGAATAAAGATCTCGCAAAGCTGGCTAAATGGCTTCGATTAAACAAATTAAGCCTCAATGTTAAAAAAACCCATTACCTTACTTTCGGAAAAAAAGATAACATGGGTATGAATATCATTCTTGGAAATGAAAAGCTACAACATGTTCAAGTAACGAAATATTTGGGGTTACTCATAGACTCTAACCTCTCGTGGAACTCCCATGTTGAGAATGTAAAATCCAAAATTTCCCCGATAACCGGTGTACTTTATCGACTCCAAGGTGTGCTCCCCACATCTTTACTGCGTGCAACATATTATGCTATGATCCACTCCCACCTGAGTTATCTAGTTAGTATCTGGGGAACCATTACCAAAAAAAAAAGTTCTGAAATACAAGTAATTCAAAATAGAGCCATACGTAATATATATAATCTGCCATGGGATACACATGTCAAAGATATATACTCACAGACACAAATACTTCCTTTTACAGTCCTGCCAAAGTATAACATCACAACTGCCATTCTACAAATAATTCAACACTCCTCACACACCAACACTAAACCAGTCTTTAATTCTGACATACACCAGCACAAAACACGATCACAAAATCAAATACATTTATCATCATCTACTTACACGACCAAATTTGGAATTAACTCCTTACAATACATTGCACACAAACAATATAACGCATTACCTAGTAATTTAAAACTTCCGGCAACTAACAAAAAAACATTGACAAAAGCTCTTAAAAGATATTTCCTTAGCAGTTTCATTAATGACTAATACAATCTTTCTCTGGTACTCCATAATAACACCTGCGTTTATTTATTTTAATGTATTTATTTTAATGTATTTTATTTATTTGCATTGTCCTTTCTAATGTTGTCTTTCCCGAAATGAGTTTTATAAACTCATTGGGAATAATACATTATTAATTTGTTATCATTTTGTAATGTATTATCTTGTAATAAAAAAAAAATAAAAATAAAAATAAAAAAATAAAAATAAAAAAAAAACCCGCCTCACAATACTGCCCAACCAGGTGGCGACGTAGTTCCCCCGTCTTTACACTGTGCAGACAGGGACGCTCTTATAAGATGTCACATAAAAATAAATGTCCATTTTATTTAAGCCAGTCACATATATTAATTAATTAAACTAAAAACCTTTTTTATATCACGAAATGTAATTTTTGAATTTTTGCAAACTTTCGATTTCAGTTTTCTTAATATATAAAGAGTGTTAAGGGACATACTTGACTTACTTTTCCAAGTGATTCCTGCCATTATCCCGGTGACATTTTTCGGTTTTTTCAAACTTTTATTTTTGCAAAAACATATTTTTTAATTCTTCGATACTGTTACCGAATCCAAAACATTTTTTTACTCTAAATAATGTCAGGAATCACTAGTTAAAGTAAGTCAAGTACGTCCCTTAATACCCTGTAAATGATTCATGGAGATACAATAATTTAACTGTAAGCCATCGATTTCATGATTATAATTTGAAATGACCTAGTAACAAGTTGCAGCCCTAAGCCCTACCCAATGAAATGAATGCCCATAAACGCCTTGTTACAAATGACCACAAAGTTGTAAACTGCTCGGATATCTTTATTTTATGATTATTATTTATCCGTCCATACGTTTTTTATTAAAAACGATCTCGACTTTTTGTTTAAAAGCACGTTCTTTACGGTTATGGACATTTTTTCTTATGGGGATGTTTATGTTATGGGCATGATAATATCGTTGTACGGGATTGGAAGGGTGGATTTGAAAAAGAATTAAAGGTTGAATTAATTAGATTTTCTGATCGTTATTGGACTCTGATCGTGTAATCAGAATGGAATTCTGAAGAGGTATCGAAAATGAAGAATTTTTATTAGTTTAATTTCGTTTATATTAAGCCAGTCTGTGTATATTGTAAGCTCTAGTAAATTAAATGATTTCTAACTGACTAAGCACGTCGTCCCATGGGTCGGTAAGCAATCGACATAAACCAAATGCCGCAAGACAGATGCCGCAGAAAATTATGTGCGCTATGGTAATGTTAAACGGTCTGCAGCACAGTTCAGTCGGGAACTTTTATGCGCAGGGTCCTTGATTCTTATCGATCCGTGGGACGACGGGCTTAATTGAGTCAGAAACCACTTGAAGACAATTTTTGCTCGATTTTTTTAGCTTTCTTATCTGGCTTCGACACAGTTTTTTTATCTGTAGTTTTATAGTTCACTTCAACATGTGATGCGATTTTTCATATTTTATTTTCATCAATTTTTCATTGGTTTTAAATATCTTCAGGTGAATTTTACCGGTCGGTGGCTGAGTTAACATCGCGCACCCAGGCGTAGTGTGTTCAATTCCTCGGCTGGATAAGTCCTCCATCATAACACAAGCAATATTTTCCGCTTACTGTGGTGGTAGTAGGATATTTTCAAATATTGTCAGGTTATTCGTAACCCAGGAATTTTTGTCATTCTTTAAAAAAAAAACTTTTTGTGACAAGAAAAACACATTTCGCGATTCTTAAGATATTACTATACATACAATTTAAAAAAAAACTTATGGATGTGATGAACGTAACATTCAAAAATACATGATTTCTATTTGCAGTCCATAATAATCATTTATACAGCCGTTCTTACGGTAGTTTGTGGTTTAGTATGGTCAGCACAGATGCCTTCCAATTAGTTGATCGGGTTCGATTCTTGGCCATGACATATTATTTTTTTTATTTTAACTTTTAATATATTTTTATTGTATTACCTTAATTAAAAAATATATCTGTTTTTCTAATGCTTATAAAGAAATTTGTACAATATAAATGAAATTATTTTTCTTCGTCAACTGTACGTAATTTTTCGCAGATATGCGCCAGTGTAAACATCGTTCGACATAAATGTCTTCAATTTATCCAAAATTAAAATTAATTATAAGCATCTGTTTTTGGAGAGCGATTAAACGAGAAAATGTTTTTGGGAATTTTATACGTTATCGAAAAATACGAATCGTAATGTAAATTAAACCATAATTTACTTTTAAAAAAGTAAACGTCCTACGACAACACATTAAGTGCTTCCGAATTAGCCATGTGAATGTAACATGAGACGAAATCGAATGTCCAAGCATTTAATTTTATTATTTTAATTACATTCTTGAATGATTAAACTGTGGTCAACCCACACAAACCCCAGTCCCCAGTCGGGTGACCATTAAGTTGTCATTTTTTATGAAAATATCATAAATACGAGAAATATAGAGGTCGACCAAGGCAGCCGAAGAAAGCCAATTCCAATAAAAGTTAAGTGTGTCATAATTCCACGTTAATACGGAATTTAAGACCGCTGCGCAGGACCGACTGCGCAGCGCGTTCGTCTACACAAAATTATTTTATTGATGTAATTGGTTTCTGACTTTGAATTTAGTTTATTGAAGAAATAATATCATATTTATAAGTATGATATCATAATCTTCCTGGCTACTTAATGAATCCAATATAAGTTTTTTAACTTCTACAATAGATGAAAAATTACTTTGCGTCGCCATTTTCATTATACATAAATGAAATGGTTTGTTTACACCACTTTTAATCAATAATTATCTACATGTTTCAAATCCAATGGCTTCTTCGCCAGAATAATGAAAAATAAACGAATTTAAAAATAGACAAGGATAGGCAAATAAGTACAAATAGACATAAATATTGTAGTGAAAAAAGATTAATGAGTTATTATTTAAAAATAAAATAAAATAAAATTATCATAAAATAGTTAATCATTACATTAAGTTTTTTTTCTTTTAAATAGATGTATAATAGGAAAAAAATCTTTGTCTCAGGTTGATTTCTTACATCTTTTTTACACCTTCTTTATCGCTTGTCTAAATTCACATAATCGTCAGTTCTAATATGGAAAAATTAAGGTAAATTTGAATACATTACGCAAGAATATTTCACATAACCGACAGCCGAAATTAGTTAGTTTAATAATTAATCTAATAATTAATTTAATAAATAATTTTCCTGTAAAACTAATATCGACCATGTTCCTTCCGTGCAAAATTCATTGATTAAATTATTAGCTGAAATAAATTTTTACAAAAAAGGCATTATATTCCATACTTCTATCAGTCTAAATATTCTTTCAAATAAATCCTTACATATAAACAGGCTAGAACACAATCATAACACTCGTTTTAACTTTAATGAAGGACTTATTGTACTGTAAGCATAAAATAAATATGGACAAAGAACGTTAAACTATATGATTCCAAGTTGTTTTAATATGTTACCTGCTGAAATTAAAAACTGTGCCCAAAACAAACAATTGGTGAACTTACTGAAGACTTGTCTTACTGAAAGAATTAATTTGTATTAGCTTACAATGATATATTATTCTTAAGACTTTTAAAATTGTTATTTCATAATTTATAGTTTTTCATAATTTTCTTTTGCTATATTTCTGTAAAATTTTTAATTTGTTGTTTTATACATATACTTGTAAAAATGTAACTGTAAACTCACTATAATAAGATTTATAATGTAAAGAACCCGCTAGAGAAATTGCTAAAAAGCAGTTTATCGGGACGTTTTTCCTTATATTTGTAAAGTGTGTAATATATAATAAAAAAATTAAAAAAAACAAAGAATCATGATTGATCGAAATTAATTAAGCTTAAAAGATACAAAAAAAAATATTCGCATCAAAATACCTCAAAAAGAATCGAAACCTTTATGCTCTATAAACTGCACCAAAATTGCTATTTTATTTTGTAAGCTCGTAAGAAATATTTATTACCTTCTGGTGGTTCTAAACTTAAAAGAAATCTTTTGACATTTATGACTGTTTATTGCACCCCTTCGATATTTTCTCTGTCGGTGGAACACAATGACAACAAAGCCACCCAAATACCAGACGCACGTTCAAGAGTTCCTCCCCTATTTTCCATCGGGGTAAGAAGGAATGTTGCGTTGAAGTTTGTCGGTTTTTTGCTGTTGTCTTACAATAAGGGATGGCTCATTTATACATTGATATTTTATACAAAGTATTGTTGTTTAGTGTTATGAGGCGAAAATTTGTATCGTTGTGTGGGCCGTGAGATTGGATTTTTGGAATAAATAAAGGTTTTCGTATTATTTTCAGGTAAAAACTTTCTGGTTTCCAAAATTTAAAAAAAAATTTCAATATTTGAAATAATATGGTTGTTCGCAAAATTAATTTTAAAACACAACACATGGTACCTCCATTATACAGTATTAGAATAAAACTACATACAATTAGTAACTCAAATACATTTTTTGGTGATTTTTAACTTTCTGGGAACAATTTTTGACCTGCTTATCAACTGCTTAACGATTCTACATTGACCATCGACATTTTAACGTCACTTACAAACAGTTTAGCAACTATCTTTTGACGCAAGTCACAAAATAGTAAAATTGCTTCCAGAACCTTTCATACTTATTTGTACCTCAAATTGGTTATCTTCTCTGTAATATATTGGTGCATAACCGTTTAATGGAGAACATGAATAAATAAGTATTCATTATATAATATACATATTAGGTCAGTGGCTGAGTTGGCATCTCGGCTGGGTTCCACCCAGGCGGTGTCAGCTCAATTCCTCGGCTGGCCAACTCCTTCATCAAGATGCATGTAACATTTTTCGCTTCCATTGATAAAAACTAATTTTTAATATTTTGGGTATTTTGTAGCAGTATTCAGTAGAAATGAAATTTTTGAGGCTTATGTGCACTAAATTGTTGTTTGTATGAACTTATTACTATTTAGGAGTATATATGGTTTAGAAAGAAGAGCGGATGGAGTGATTAAGGCGTTTCAGGGGAATAAACGACGCATAAGTTGATGGAAGAAAACATAATGGACGCCCAAGAACAAGTGACAAGGGACGTCTTGTGAATGGAATACTTGAATCAGGACATTTGAGACGACGCGTACAAATGTGGATAAACATTGATTTTTTTAATTAGACTGGATTAAATATGTGCAAAGTAGCTTATTCGTTAGGTAGTAAAATGTTCCGGATTGACAGCCCGACGATTTCCAATGGATGTTAAATGTATCGTCCGCAAATACAGCGTCTTTATAAATGCTGTTAGATTTTTTAAAAATAAAAACCATTGTGCTTACTTATTTGTCAAAGTTGATTAAAGTCTAATAATTGCAGGTATTGCGTGAAAAAATATCTAAATTACATAATTCTAGAACTCTAGATGAACAGATCTTTGAGAATCATTATTTAAAATTGTGTATCATTATCAGCACGAACCGTGAACAGAGATCTTATCCGAAGTCACAATGGAAATTGTTTTCCAGAACAACCTGCGACTAGAAGTTGTCAATCTTCGAGTTCTTTGACAAGACATCATCAGTTATGCAAACAAATCAAGAAATATAAACCAATGATTTTTTCTGATGAAATTTCATGACGGTATACGTTTTTCATCACCACGGGGCGTGTGCTAAATCCCAGGGTGAGATTTACAAAAGCTCTCCTCTGGCTGCCCCTCGCGATTAGTTTCCAGTCCTCAGACCTTCCTGTCCTGCTTTCATACTGTCTATCCTGTCCTCTTATGGCATCACGGTTATATGGCATACTTTTAATATATACAGAAGTCTTTGAAACCATTCGAATCCTGCAATGGTTTCATGCTCAATCACAATTTAAAGTTACGTTTTTCTTTAACATATTCAATAATTTTATTATTCAATTTATCTCCCGAGATCTGGAATAAACAAGAAAAAAAAGTTTATTTATAAACAAGTTCTGATGTGTAATAATTGTTACTACGTGATACAGCTGTTTCACCTTCTGAAGTGGGGATTAAAGGGTATTTAATAACCTTGATAGAATGATTTCCGACATTGTACTCGGAAATCAATAGGGGCACATGTAATAAAAACAAAACCAAATTTGTTTTTCATTTTATGTACCTCTTGGAAACAATATACATACATCGTCTGTAAGTGGCTTTATCACAGTTTGATAATGCATTCAGAAAGCGAAACAGTTGTCACGTTTAATAATAATTACGCTGCAGAACTTGTTTATAAATAAATAAAATAACAATAACATTATGAAATATCTATAATTAAAATTGAGTTCTACAAATTTAACTTGACAACAATAAATATATATTTTACTATGTATGCTTCATTTTAATTATGTATGATGCATTTTCTAATGCAGGTTCAAAACCTTTTTTCTTTTTTTTTAGGTTTGACACGGCGTATGACAAGAGTATAGGTAGATATGCTGGTTTTGTTTTAGGTTAGACACGGCGTATGACAAGAGTATAGGTAGATATGCTGGTTTTGTTTTAGGTTAGACACGGCGTATGACAAGAGTACAGGTAGATATGCTGGTTTTGTTTTAGGTTAGACACGGCGTATGACAAGCGTGTAGGTATGGCTGGTCTTGTTTTAATTTGCTCGTGACAAGAATAAATAATCAATTTAGTTTATTCTGTCTTTAAAACATCCGTTGTTAAAATCAAAAGTCGTTGAGCACCCTTCGCAAATTGCTTTGGATCGTTATATTGGAGCGGACAATTCAGTCCACGAATCGATGAGAAGCCAAAATTGAATCTAATAACTGGCATCAAACGTCAAAATCTGGTGCGACAAGGCTTCGGGCGGATGGCGCTCATTAAAATGTCATTTCTTCGGTTTTATCTCTGCGCAATTGCAGTTACCATTACAAGAGTCACACGGCGTAACTTACAAGTCTCGCAAGCCTCACGAATATAATACTCGAATACTGCCAGGGGCGCCAATAGGGGTCTCAGTTAGAAAAAGCCTACTTATTAAATATACATCTATTTATGTGGAACCGCACAAGAGTCTTCTCCCTGACAAACTGAAAAATTGCTCCCAAACGTCTGGAGGCAGTAAGAATATAACATCCCCAATTGGGGAATGCTGTGAGGCTGAAGGAATTGGGGAGGGAAGTTTATTGTTAAAAGGAAGGTGGGGAAGTACCTGACTACTAGGTCTGATCACTAAACACGGCCATATCCATTTCAAGCAACTTTTCTATTCTGAATAGTGGTCTTACACCAGGACAATAATGAGAGGATCTTACATTCTGGAACGTGCCGCAAATATACTATGCATTATTTTAAATGAGTAAATGGTGAAATAACACAAATTACTTCAATAAAATGTACTTGCTTACGCCGGGATTTGAACCCGCAACCCCCAGCTTGCTAGTCGTGATCCTTACCCCTCAACCACGGAGACCATCTGCGTATCTTATACCTTCAAGATGAATCAAATACCCGGCAATAAAAACATTTAAAAATCTTCACTTGATAAAAGAAATAAAGGAAACAAAAACATTTCAAGATTAAGAGGAAGCTACAACACAAAAATGTGTATATTCTTGGTATACCTTATATCGTAGGAAATAGGCATTAAAATCGTTTGACAGACGGAGTCTAGAAACGTTCGATTTCAAGGAAAAAACTGGTTTTTATTTATTTTGTAAATAATTTTATGAGAAAGTAAAAAAGTTAATCAAGTGAAACTGTCACAAATAATTATAGCTATAATAATGTATTTTTTTAAAGTTTTTTTTCCTTTGTGCGTTCTTACATTTCTATTGAAAAAAAAAATTATTAGCTTGCATTTATATTTTTTATTGAGTAATTTATATTTTTATTGAATAATTTGTATATTTATTTGTATTTTACTCAAGCGAAGCGATAGGAAAACCTTCAATTTATTTAAAGCATTTTTTTGTATTGATAATGTACACCAATTTGTTATAAAGATTAATCAAAATAGCGATTTGGCATTAAGCTTTGCCTTAAAGAACAAAATAGGCAATATGAAAAAAATATAACGCAAAATAAAAGATCACTTATCACAAACTCGTACATAAGCTCATATTTTAACACAACCTCAAATAACACATCTGCCCTGATGATGGACACTGCAATGCTGTCCGAAACGTTGGCCAAAGAAGGAGTTAGCGCAACACGGCATAACACCCCAAAAACAAATAACAAAAATAACAAAAAAAAAGTAAAAGATGTTTACGAACCATCACAATACACACTTCATAATATACAACCATATCTCATAATATTTGGCGATTTTCTTATTTTTTCATTACTTCATTGCTTTTATTATTGTATTTTATTTCGTCTCATTTTTATTTTATTTTATTTTAATTTTTAGCCTTTTTTAATTTAATATTATTGTAATGATAGCCAGTGAGGCCACACATTATGAAATAATATTTTAACATATGTAAAATTATTTTATGAAAAAAAAGTTAAAAATTAATAAAATAGACATCCTAATGTCAACGATACCTCCCCAGTTTCTTCAATATCCACGCAGAACGTCCTCATCTATTAATTATTATTATCATCTATTAATAAGTAATTCGGTTATAAGTAATTTTCTAGTCAATCATTCGCCTCAAGGATCTTATTTCTATTATGTTATCAAGATAAAACTGTTCTTTCGTTGTAATAAATAGTCATAAAGAATTCCAAAGCGATTAACAGGAGAGGCACAAATGTAAGAGATCACTCATTCTTGCCGCCCGTGTGCGCTGTTCATATCGCACACTAGGATATGGCGCGCCTGGATTCGGTACAAACAAATACATTTACGATATTACGCACTAACACATATGCAAGGTATTGTGAGACACTTGACACTTAGTAGACGATATTATTGTATATATGAACAATAACGTCAATGACATAATAAACTTAAAGAAAAAGCGGTTGGTCAAATTATTAGTTAAGCAAATAATTGCTTAATTGCAAAAATTACATTATTATCAGTTTGAAGCTGTATAATATTTTGAAAATATAGTATTCCATACTTTTATTTGTATTTTAATGTAAATTAGGTATAACTTGTAAAATTAAAAATATGTATATTTTTTAAATTATACATGTTTGAGAAAATGTAGAATAAAAAAGTACCGAAAATCTATTCATCTTTTGCTGAACCTCCCATAGCGTCAGTTATAGTTACATAATTTCTAAAAACCTAAACTTGGTTGTTCTAGCAAAGTAGTTACTCCGGTCTTATTTATAATTTTCGTCCTTCGCACTTCTAACCTATCTCAACTTATTCGTACATTTTCTCCTGTTTTTCATAAGAACATCACGAACATGATCACTTCGAGGCGCAGTTGGTCAGTTGAAAAAATTTTGCTATTTATTAAGAATTTCTTCAAATTGTCCGTTATCCGGTTAAAAACGGGATTCCAGGCCCCTAACGAATGACTTAATAGGTTTCCTGATAAACTTTTGGTAAAATACCAATGTTTTGTCACAATGGGGCCTTAGCACGGGTAAAGCACCCAGTGATACAAAAATGTTATCAAATAATGTTTTTAAATATATAAAGTATTTGTACCTCATAAAAATAAAAATAAATCGCATGTGCATGAACACGTGTTCCTATATTATTACGAATTTACTGCAAGTTTATCAGGATTACCAATAATTTTGAGAGATTTTTAATAAATCGGCAATACTCATTTTTCTCCGGAATACTCCATATCTGTAAATTGTTCCAACAATGTAATCAATTTATTTCTATAATGAAAAAAATGCTTCATTAATAACATTTTAGATTTGTTTATAGATAAATTGAAGATGTCCACTGACTTGGTATAATTGTTTCCCTCCATTAGTATTCTGGGCAAAGAGGAATACATATGGTAGTTAGTCCCAGAATTTCTGTACTGAATTAAATCCTGACTTGTAATATGCAACTAATAATTTGGCCACCTACTGTTAGGGAAAATCTATGGCGAAACACAAGAATTGAATGGCAAATTACGCAAATGTAACGAAGTTACATGTTATTTCGTCTTTGATTCCTGCCGATTATTGTCAAATTAGTTTCGGCTAACCAAAAATAAACAAATATGTTTCATACTAAGATTTGTGATAAGCCAAGAATTGTAAACGACATTTTATTTCACCGGGTTACTTGAAAACTTACTGATATAAAATGTTTCTAATTTAATAATAATCTTTTCAAATTATTCGTAATCCGATTAAAAACTGGATTGCAGACCCTTAACGAATTAATTGATATAGTCTTCTTAATACAATGTTATGTAAAATTCAAACGCATTATCACGATGTCTGAACACGTGTTCATAAAAATCTTACGTTTCATAAATATTTCAGCATTTCGTCATTACATATTAACAAGGCAAATGCAGATGCATTAACACACGTTCCGATATATTCGGATTTTATTAATAATGTATTAGGAAACGGCATTTTTAAAGTTTTTAGCCGGATTAGCAAAAATTTTAAGGGCTTTTACGTAACATTATTCAAGTTCAATGAACTTTTAGTTTTCGTAATTAAAACCACTTATTGGAAATACTATCATTTCAGACGAGCGATAAAATAGGTGACATAATCATTTTTTGAATTAATAATTTTTTTTTTAAATGAGTATTATTTAGTTGTTTCGTTCAAATGCTTAACAGATGCTTACACGAATTAAAAGAGTGAAGATATGTTTCTGAGGCAATGCTCGCGGATTCATTGAACTACGACCAAACAACATACTTTAGCAGTCCATTTAAATACATATTCTTCGAATGGCTATCCTTTTCATAATGGCAGTCCCTAATTTGTTTGTATTATTAGTGTAAATATAAAACGTGTCTTGTATTTTTAATTATCATTGGATAGATATTGCAATTTTTCAAGTTTACTATCATTTTAAAAGAAAATTTATTCTACTGAATGAAAACGATTCCGAAGTAAATATATTTTTACTAACTGACGTGTACCCGGCGTTACTGTGGGTTATCCTTACGAGATAGTCATATATCACGACGGTCTTTTCTGTAGACCTTTTCGAAAATATTTTTTACGACTTGTTTACAAAACATCAACTTTTCTCTACTTTCTTTAAAAATAATATGCACGGATCATGTATAAACCTTCCGTAAGAATTTCTCTAAATGATAGTGAATACCCTATCAAAATCCGTTGAGTAGCTTAGAAGAACTAAGCACACAAACGTACTGACACGGATAGCGACTTTATTTTATATACGATATTTTTTTATAAATGCTTTCAGATTCACAAATCCCATTCTAATATCCCGTGATTTTTCACGGATCTACGCTAGTTTTTACATATTTAGCGTAAACTAAACATCGAAAGCGAGTATAAATGAACAATTTCTACATCCACACAGTTCCCCCGAAATTAAAGGTTATTGGAGACATTCTCTGGACAATCATTATGGAATTCCAAAGATAAGAATTTGAATCACCTTGGTTTTGTTGCACCTAAAAACTCTAAAGATTAGTAAATATTCACGAAAAAAAATTTTGTTACAAAAAGCTGTGCAAATGATATAGAGAGTTTGAGTTTTTTCTTTAACTACATCTGACAAATAAACAAATCTTTACTCATTGATCAGATCATTTATTAAACGTGTGTGGCAATTATAGACGGATATTGTATTTTTAAATTTTCCAAAAACTGATCAACCATTAACCAAGACCCTCCCCCAAATATTTCCGATATTAGCATACGGTGGAACAAGGAATACCGGGGGTTGTTCGGGTGGGGTGGGGATGGGGAGGCTGTAGGTTGTAAGGAGGTGCATTAGGCAGATGGGGAATGAGAAAGGGGTCGGTGGTGATTTGTGATTCCTTGTGTAGTATGTACTATTGTTTTTAATGGGCACTGTGCAATGTTGCTTTGTATTTTAGTATTTACAATATGAGCGTGTATTGTGTCTAATTTATTGGTGGGGGTGATTTTAGCGTTGAAATTAGGAATTACTTCAACAGATAGTACGTAGGAAGAACTACCATTTTACTAAGGTATCTGTATTTATCAGTTATTCAAGCAGTTCTTAATGTGTAGAAATGTATGAAGCCATTCAAATGAGATCTTTCACTGACTAAAATTGTGGGTATTTTAAGAATAGTATAATAACATGCAAATGCTTTCCGAAACCTCCACTAGGCTTAGCATTTCTTACTTGAAATTACATTTGACATTTTTGTGATATTGATTAAGGCATCGATTCTCCAATCTCCAGTCGAAAGTATTTACATTGTTTAACATTTTATTCTCGTTGAAGGTACATAATTACATACGTCAAACGTAACAAGTCATTCCACTCGTTGTTCGAGTGGAATGGCTTCGTTGAGAATCGAGGCCCTAGCCTAATGTAAACTGGTCAGTTGTACATGTTAATAGTTTCATATTAACCGAAGTGTGCGGTCAATTTACATTGTAAGTTGTAGGTAAGCAATATACAAAAATCATCTTATATTGAAAAGGTCATTATGGTACTCATTCAACCCTGAGAATATTTGGGCACATCCTCAAAACGTATATCGCTTGACTAATAGTTCGAAATAAATGTTCATAGAAATAAAAAAAAATAAAGCTCTTATATCTTGGCCACATCACCAATGTAAACTATCTAACTTATAAAAATATAAAATTACACTACTATAATAGGATCGAAAATAATCGTGATTCGTTTTTGGTTTATTATGTCGTCGTACACTTAGTCTTTATTTAGCCAACAGAATGACTGCTTGCTATAGAAATAAGATCTTCGAGTCGTATGTGTGGTAAAACCTCCGACCGTGATATAGTAGTGACCGTAATGGATAGTATTAATAAAGGGACGTTAAGTTCATTTGTGCATGTGAAAGCACACAGAAACAAGCGTAAGGAGAATGCATGACGTGGAAGTAAATGGCAGAAGAAATCGTGGACTACCGATCAATAACTTAAGTCGGAACGTGCAAATGTCAGAGTAATATAAGAGGGTGTATGAATGTGAATAATGCAAGGGCGTGTACAAAGACAGAGATGTGAGGCAGACAATCATTTCTGCCTACCCCTGGCTGCGTGACAGTTGGTTACTTAGTTATATGATGTACGCCGTATCGAATTCGCACCGAAGACATTTTTTGCAATAATTATTATTCTATAATAATTCAACCCTTTAGTTGCGCGGGAGCTGATCATCCCTCCCGCCCTTCGGCGAAAGGGCGCCAAATGGTTTCCGTTTGGAAGATTTATCTCCTTTAGGGTTAACATCGCGAATCTTGAACAATGAATTCCTGCCACTAGGGGAGGGTACTAGATACCCCAGCCCCCAGTCCCCAGTCTGGGATGCACGGAGATCTTAGTGAACTGATGGTAAATGTTAAGTTGTAGCTGAAACAAAAATGATTCAGATACTGAAAGAATTTTGAAACAATAAAGTGATTTTTTTTTTAATTATTGGGGTTTAATTAACATACACTATAACGGGTTGAGGCATAGGTTCAAAGCCTTTTGGTTTCTACGGCAAATGTTTGAATGATGTCTAAGGTTGGAAGTCAATATTATAATCAAATTGGAGATCGGACTCATGAATTTTTGATAGCCATTTACTTCTCTTCCCTCTCCATTCAGTCCTATAACATACGCCATTTGATGATGTCCTAATCCCAGAGCCTCCGTCCGGTTGAGACAATAAAGCGGTATTCACATAAAAAAGATTGATGTCCTCGATGAAAACATTATTGTTTCAATATAGACCACCATAACACGGGCATGTGCCTAGCATGGTGGTCGAAAAATCCTCAATGCATGTAACAAACAATTTCAATGAATAAAGAAACTTTAAAAAAAATGCGAATACCGCAAAAGAGTCCCAACTGGGTCCAACCGACTGGAACCAGTGAGACTATATCATAATCGCTTGGGGTATGTTGTATGTTGTGAGAATGAAGGTAATGTGGAGGGGAAGATGATGGGAAAGAAGAGGGTGGGGAAGTATATGGCTATTGAAATCTGGTTACTAAACACGTCTAAAGCCACGTCTGAATGATGATCTTTCACCAGGACAATACTGAAAGTATCTGCCACTGTGGAACGTGCCGCAAATACACTATAAATATCATTTTTCATTAATAAATTGTGAAATGAAACTAATTACTCAAATAAAATTTACTGTGCACGCTGTGATTTGAACACCCATCTTAAAGGCCGTCATCTTAAAAATACTTTCAAATTTGTATAATTTTTGACAAATACTGCGAACAAGAAATGGTTTTAGCGAAGGATTTCACGTAGTTCCTGTTTCCTCATCCGCCATATTAACAGTCTCCAATAAACATATTTGCATAACATTCTTACACCATACAACTATCGTCTGATCCCTTAATGCCGCCGTGTGCCTTTCAATACATTAAATAACCTTTATCTTAAGCATACAGGGGCGTACCGGTGCTTAAGCACCCCCGCCCCGTGGAAAGGGGAAATGCAGTACGCCACTGGCACTATACTATACTGAACTATGCTTTGTAAGAAAATGTCGCATCGTTTGCTGCTTGTTACTACGCCACTGAGCTAAGCCTAATGAGGGCAAACAAAAATATTGCTATGGCAATGGCGGGAGGTGATAATGTTTAAACTAGCTTTTTGTAATAAGTGTAGTAACTATTCATTTTTATGTAGGAAGGTACCTAATTGCCAACTGTCACATTTGAAGACCGCTGAGCGTTTAGAATCTCGGCCATGAATAAAGGTGTCGCGGGTTTATATATTTAAATTTTATCTGTGTTACATTACATTTAATAAACACAAAATAATACTCGATCATTGAAGACAACATTAGAAAACAAACCCTGGCAAGTCCTGGGTTTAATTCGTAGATGCTACCGAATCTAGTGTTATCTTTTGAGGCAGAAGGTAGTGTGGGGAGATGAAGGAGATAGGGAAGAATAGGAAGGTGGGGGAGTACCTGGCTATTCAAATCTGGTCACCAAACATGGCTAAAGCCATTTCAAGCAACGTTTCAATTATGAATGGTGGTCTTACACCAGGATGATACTGAGAGTATCTTCCACTCTGGAACGTGCAGAAATTATACTCTGTATTATTTTTAATTAATTAATTGTGAAATAACTAAAATTTATCAAATAAAGGTGCCGCACTTGCGCACGCCGAAATTTGAACCCGCGACCTTCGAATTGCTCCAGAGCCTTACCCCTCGACCACAGAGGCCGTTACCTGATTTTTAAGGTTGTACAATTTAAGGTTGTACTCATTGAGTTATTCAAAAGATAAATACAAAAAAAAACATACAGTGAAAAACCACCATTCAGAGTGGAAATTTTGCGTGTTTGTTGACCAGATCTAAAGAACAAGGAAGGTACTTTTCAGCCTTTCTCTTCCCCAACTCCGTCTCCTCCCTATTCTCTTCAACTTCACAACATACCCACATAAGGATACCATAGCCCCACTGACTATATTATAAAGTTAAAAGCAGTTGGGACGCAAAAATTGTTTAAAAAAAATAACGTGTTTTTCTACCTCAGTTCTAACTTTCAATACATGTAGTAGATAGGCAACTACCTTCGAATTCTTAAGTCTAGTGTAAACATTAAACAAGCAAGAAACCACCCCCTGACTTCCTAATGCACCCCCTCCCACCCTGTAATTTACACCCCGGCCCAAAGGCTTCCGCGCTACCCCACAGGCTACCCCTTCTGAACGATTTTATCGTGGTGTAGACACATCTGTTTGTACTTTGTAAAGAAAGATATATGACTCATTATCGGAAAGGAGGCGACTATTTATAAGGTAACGAACACTGTTTTAATTTTATTGTCTTGTCGTATGTTTATTGTCACAGATGTTTGTTTTGTATTTTACCTGTTAAAGTGTTATGTAGTGGGTAGTGTTGTTATTTGGTCTAGTTTCAATACCGCCCACCAGATTTCGGTAGGGTGAATAGATCTAAGTTATTAGTATCCAGTTAATTTAGTTTTGAAGTATTTCCATAGATGGCGGATCTAAAGCCATCTGACAGAGACAGCATGTCGGCTGTACCCAAATGGTTACGATTACAGCCGATGCTAGCTGATCCCTGGATAGCCAGCTCACTTCCAGTTGCTTTCCTCGTTAGAATAACTGAGAGTCTCTTACAGAACGGACGTACGTCCTGCAAGACATTTATTGTAATTATCTTATGTTAATAAATTACTCTTAATCTTTTACGAACCAAAAAATACTCCTAATCTCATGTGTTACAGTTAGGTGTGTTTAATTTAAATTGGTTGTAAATAAAACTTTTTTTTATAATACAAATGAATTTTTTGTTAAGATTCGAAATGGCGCTCTAATGCAGAATGTTGGGTGTAAGAAAGCTGTGTAAATTAGAAGCAAAATATCTTCATAGAGTCAGCAATAATGGTTAATAAAGCATCATATCATCAATTCAATATTTTGCACCAGATCCAGAAATCATGTGTTCAACCCAACGCTGACAATTTATTCGTATTTAATTATAAAGTAGCAATTGTGGGCGGGCCTGGAAGAAGAAATCACACATCAATAACAAGAATTGGGATTTGAAAGTCACTATAAAATCTAACCTAACCTAACCTGACCTACATTCAGTGATGTCTTTGACAAACAAACTTCACTTAGGGAGATCAAGGTCATTTTATATTTTTATATGGAATAAACAATTATTATTATTATTATATCCATTTTACTCCTGACCAGCAAGCTATCACGAACTCTATTTACTTTCCAAATCGTATTACAAAATATTTCTTAAAATAACCTTTTTGTTTTGTTAAATTTAAAAAAATATATTCATTACCTTTTGGATTAAAGTTTTAGGTGCAAAATCTGTATAAATAAAAATGTAAATGTTGGCTTTTTTAAAATCTTAAATCTCCGTAAGTTTAGTCACATTTTTTTTTTCCACGCCAAATAATTAGATTTATACATATTTAAGCTCACAAAAAAAACGGTGATTAACTGAGATCTGGATTTTTGGAGTTAGTGACTTCCGATTTATGATATTGTCCTACACACTTGAAGTTGGCCGGTGTTGTGGAGGGCAGTTTTCGAAATTGTAGTTTTTATTTTTATATATTGTCGCCCCAGTGAGACCACTGTTCAATAATTACCATAAATAATCCCATACGTAACTGTCGCAACATTATGTTTCTAGTATAGTTTCTATTATAAAGGATACCTCACGTCATTGTTGGTTGTAAATTTTTAGTAAAAATTATTGATTTTAGTAAAAGTCCGCCACTGCCTTTTAAGATAACATTAGATTTATTTTTAATAAATAATATATTTTTATTATCTTCCTTTTTTAGTAACAAATAGAGGGAATGCTATCCTCACTAGGATCTCCCATGGCGATGAATCAATAGACATGTTATAAAATTTAGTAGTTTGGATAATATTTTAAGAAATTATAATATTATGTTTTGCTTTTCTGAAAAATTATAAACTATAAAATTATATGGTGTTTTTTGATGCAGTTGAGTGAATTCGGTTTCAGTCTGTATTTGGTGTCCGTATATTTTATGATCTCCCAATGTTATGTATCCAGCATTTCATTTGAGATTCAAATGTTATAATATTGTTTTTGTTTTGAATAATGTGGGATTTTGTAGGGTTTATAGGGATTTGGCATTGCAAAATTTTAAAATGTCCTACTTACGAGTAACAACCTTCTGATGAAGACTTTCAAATACAGTTACCTAAATAATCTATAACCAAAAAAAAATTTAAATTGTGGAGAAATCTGTCTTCAATGGTCATAAAATTTTTGTATTTGTTTGAAGAATAAACATTTATGTGATTAATAAAGCGAGAAAACATGGGTTACAATCCTCTAACATTATTACACGCATTTCATTTTGATATCAATCGATCTGTGGCCCGATGGTTACGTTCGACACTTATAATCCTTAATCATCAGGATTCCCAAGAGATAATATCAGACTTTTTGTAGAACGGATAAATTTCATCGGCCTCTGCCCTTTGATTCGAATGAAGTTATAAAAATAACTTTATCGCGTGAAGTCGTCGTTTCAATTAATTTTGATTGTACGTTAATGATGTTTTTACAAGCCTTTCTGATGGTAAAGGTATTCAAATTGTCAAAGGAAAAATGTTATCTTTTTCCCATACTTATGTTATTAAAATAATTTAGTACTGTTGGAGAAAAAGATACTCCCATTGACACTTTTTATTTTTTTACTTTTTGTTGTGTTCCCACAAACAGTTCTCCAACTTGTCGTGGAAGGAGATTTTAAATAATAGGTTATTTGTCTTAAATCAGGGATTTATTAATACCACGCGTACTACAATGTTGACTCGATAGTCGACCTAACTAGGAGCTGGCTAAATGAGATCTGAAAACACCAAGTTTGTTTGGGAGCTTTCTAACTGGTCCTGGTGACTACTGGCTACTAGCTGCCATCTTGCGGACTTCCAAGCAAGCTCTATGCACTGTTCTCTATGAGTGCATCTATGAAACTCTTACTTCCCAACACTTTTTTATGAGAAAGAAAAAGATTTCCTGGTTAGGAATAACGCGCTAATATTTGAAAATCTCTCTTTCCTATCACAGTAAAAAGGTGGTTTGTATCGTGTTGGAGCCGACTATCGTGATGCAGCAGGTTAATAGCTCTATATTCTCACATTCCAAAAGTGACACTTTACTTTTGTGTAACGGCATGATCACAGCCCTTCTCCAATCTAAAGGCGACTAACCCTCCTTTAAAAATTGGTTAAAAAGATTGCATAACCATGAGAGAATTATCCAACCGAGATATTGAACTAACTAATAGATGCAATACCAACTCAGCCCCAGTCAATACAATATAATAAATATATTAACTATAAAGAAGGAAATAATGTCTCTGTCGAATGTATCTACATCAACTAACTAACTAACCCTCACACCGTGTCCACACATGTATGGGCAGAGATGATGGACCGCCAAACAACTTGCAGACACCGTTCACTTTTTTCACGTTGGCGACATCGACTTCCATTCACATCTCATTAAATGACCGGTACAGGCCATAACGATGGTAAACCAAATGAAATTTTCCTGGAGAATAGTCTAGAAAATTATTCAAGGAATAAGTACTTACTACTTGACGTAGTAGTCATTGCTCTTTTATAATTCACACGGTCTTCAAAACTACGAGTATTACAATTTATTACAAACCAGTGGCTTTGCGATCACTCGGGCAGTAAGCATCTTCTCAGAGGCCTGAGTTTCTTGAGGGGCCGCCACAGAACATTAAAAAAAATTACAAAAAATATTTAATAACACAATTTTTTGAGAAGGGTTAAGAAAAACCATGGTTTTGAAGCAGCACTTGATTCGACTGATTTTTATGTCAAACTGAAATAATGGGGAATGGAGTCTTAGGACGGGTTGTATATCACAGAATTTGAAAAATTCATCAAATTTCAGAGTTAAAATTCAAGCTCTGTGAAAGCTCAATTCACGTTCTGATATTATTTTATCACGGTATGATTGTTCCACAGTACTTGGAAAGTAACAGAACTTGAATAGGACTTTCACAAAACTTTCGAATGTTTATCTTGATATTTGACGTTTTACTGTTTAAATTCTGTGAAACAACCCGTCCTAACAGTCTTTTCAGTTGCACTTTATTATTTACCTAAATTTCTTTTCAATTATCATGGCGGTAGGCACAGCTCTTAAATATAAGATAACTTTTTCAAAAATACTGATTTCGGTTGTATACTTTTTTTCAGTTAACTCTGGAACTTGGATTTGATTCGAATTTAAGTATCATTTTCAAACTTGGAACTGATTGTGTAAAGAATTCATACAAGCGATGAAGTAGAACCTACCTATAAAACCTTTTAACAAAAAAATATTTTAATTGCTTTTTAAAAAAATGTATTTGATATGTCAAGAAATCAGAATATCATTTGATTTTTCACGGGTCTGCGCTAGATATTCATAATATAATTTTAAAACATATATCACTGTAAACATACAAAATTTTGAAGTCTTTTATCCCAGTTTTACGTATTATGTTGACTTACAGATGTGCGATATAACACGTCAAAACTACAAAAATAGGTAGTCCACAAATTAGCCCGAGAACCCAGGAGTTTGTCGTTACGCTACTGAACCGAACATACTTTATTACGCTCAAAACAAATAGGCTTTTAACATACCTAAGCAAATTTCGCATTACTTAATTATTAAAACTGCTAATTTAAACTTACATGGGAGTATACCTATTACTACACACATATAAAAAAAAGTAATAATAACCGGTCAAACTCACTGAATCAACCAAAAAGCGATAAAATAATAGCATCCTACCACCCACTGGCTCGAACAAAGACCCCATGCCCAGTAGACTCGGCTAATTGATGGTTAAGGGGCAAGATGAAGAACAATGAACGTTGTTTAACTAGAGCTAGAAGTCCGAATTCACCTTACAATATATTCTTTTGTACAAAACTTAGTTTAAATACAAATTAGACTGATTTGGTGGGTGACCATGTGTAGTAAGAAATACTTGGGAATTTTAATATTTTAAAGTTTATTTATTTATTAGCTCTATCCAGACAAGCCTTGCTGTTGGTCAGTGTGTCTGTGCAGATAGAGAAACAATAGCGAGTATTGCTTTTATGTCCAACAGATGGCGCTGTTTTAAAAAAAACATGTTTTTAAACACACACAGGTGGCATTTATGTGACATCTGTATATAAAAACACATGCGTATTCGAATGCAAAGTTGTGTCAAAATTTCAAAGCAATTGGTGAAGAACTTTTGGAGATTTAAGATTTTGAACAAACGAACATTGACTTTTTTATTTATGTAAATTTTCTTCTGCATTAATTCTTGAATTGTACAATTAAAAAAAATACTGGTTTTATTTTATCTGTAAATTTCATAATATTGTGTAAACCAAGACTTAGCTAACAACCACTCTGTAAATTGCCTTTAGTAAGTGAGATGGGCTACACGTTATTAGTGTAATTAAATGTAATGTTAAAACAATGAAATAAAATAAACCAATTTAAAAAAAATATAGATAATGATTTAGGGTGCAAAAAACTTTATCTACAGAATAATTTAATTTTTTTTTTCCAAAAAAGGATTACAGAACAATTATACAGTATAAACATACTAATATGATAGCTAAATTTTACAATCGGGCTACAGCAAACAAAATGTTAACAAATAACTCTTTTCAAAAAACATGTAAAATGCTTGTTTCTTAAGTTCTGTCGACGTCATTTAAAATATCTGCGCTTTTTTCTTATTGGTTACCTAAGCTGTGTAAGCATGGTATAAGGGAGTTTATAGACGAATTTTTATTGACGTTACTTAGTCAGTGAAACATATTTTCAGATCGTTTATTAGGAACATGAAATGAAATCAATTGCTAGAATGCAGGGCTGTCAATGAGGGAATTGAAGATTTTAAAAATAAAAATGTCATCAGATACCAAGTTAGTACTAGACATGTTAAAATTACGATAATCGCTTTCAATCCATCCAATGTTCCAAAGCGAGGATTATTTACAATTCGGGTCGTTTTGTAATGTTTCGCACGTTTTAATCCCAGAGACCCAAAGTTTTCAGTCTCCTTAATCTAAATATCCTTTTGATTTTCAGTTTATAGTTCATATTTTTTATTGCTGATCTATTTCAAGTGCTGAGGTGGATACTTGCTTGTACTGTCACCTGTTCGGTAATAGCCTTCATTGCGACGTAGTCTACGAATACGAATTTTGAGTTGGGAGGTTGCGTATTTGAATTCAGTACAAATATGTTCTCACCTTGTTTTATAATAAAATAATAATTGGATGACTTGTATAGCGCCGTTTTTGTGCAAAATCACCTCAAGGGCGCTGTATATATGTAATATCTTTGATTCACACTTATTTTTTTAATCAAACAGGTGTTTTGGACACCAAGAGGCAGTGGTTTCACAGAATTAGATAAATTCTTGGAATTTCACATAAAATTATTTTTGTGCGTGAATTACATGAATTTCAGCTACTAAGGGACCTCTGTTATAATGTGGCAAATTATGGCGACATAAACAAACCTTGAGTTTTTAGTAGGTCACCGTGTGCGCTGCGATTGAGATAAATTGGATTAAATTTTACGAGTTTTCAACAGATTTTTTCTGTGACTATCCTGTTTTATTTAGTTATGAAATAAGTCAATTCAGAAGACGTTACTATTTTATATAAAAAATTCATTTTCTAGTGTAAATCGTGATTCTGATATTTAAGACTATTTTTGTTACCTACGACAATCTATTCTTTAGCCACAGACGTTGTATCGCGGAATTTTATATTATTGCCTGGTTGCTAATCTCTGGTACATTAAAATGATGAGATTCCTTTAGATCTAGAGAAAAAATATATATAACATCAAAAAGACCAATATAGGGTTTGTTCACATATCTGATGGAATTTTTTTCTCCCTCTTTTTATCTCCGATTGACCCCCCGATGAAATAAACCACAAACTAGCACTGGTAGTTACTAACATGTCTTAGAATGTTCTTGCGACAGCTGTAAAGCAATAATTATGTAAAGGACAATAAATACCCAATCATCCATAATGACCGCATTGATATTAAAATGAACACCTAGATTTAATTTTTTATTTTTTGGTGAATACTTTAGACACATATTGGCAATAGCTTCACGGTCACCCTACTTGAATATAAATTTATTCTAAATGATTTTGTTTGCGCTACACTGGCAAGATAAATTCAGTTTTAATTAATTTTAGTTTGCAATTAGATATATAGTATGGAGAATTTTTAATTGTCGGTTAAACTGTGACTGGCTTTATGGGCGAGTGGGGTGTATTTTGTTGGTTGTTGTGACTGCACGTGATGGATCATTCATACTCTGGGTTAAGCCAACATTCTAGAAAAGAGTGCAAAAAGCCAAAATGTTACTCTTAAGGTTGTAAGATGCTTGTTGTTATACCCGAAGATTGTCTGTTCATACCCTGAGAATAAAACAAATATTTCAGGTTTTGTGTTATCTTTACTCAAAATACCTACATGAATATTAGTAGATACTCCGTTTGGTAACAAAAAAATAATTTGAAAAAATTCACCGTGTCTGAAAACTCATAATACAAGCAGGAAATTGCTGATCTTACAGCACATTTTTGATGTCGTATATTTTTGTGGTATAATATTTTTTATTCGCTCGCCAGTGGGTTAATGTTAGCTTTTGTATATTTTAAAATGCGTTGTAGCGTTGATCCTGCTCAATTTTTTTTTAAATCCTTGTGCAAAATGGCAATTCTCAGATCGAACTTTGACCGTGAAATATGTAACAACTTATTATTATAAGCCATAATTAGTCACCTGAAATATCCATACAAATTGAAAATATCTCCTCGGTAAAAATAAATTCCTCGGACGGGAATATTTATTTATTTTCACTCGGGAGATATTTTCAATATGTATGCATATTTCAGGCGACTAATTATTGCTTATAATAATTTATTATCCTTTGTACTATGCATAAAAAAACCTTATCTTATAAACATTAGTTTATCATTAAAAAAAAAGTGAAATATTTAGATTCAAAAGTCTGCCGTTTGTACTACGAGTTTCAGAACACCGTGGATATATTGTATATGACATGTTGTGTTTAAATTTTTCTTCGAGGTAGTGTTTTAAATCTCCATCGATAGATGCCGAACGAAAATATGTAGATCTGTGAAGTATGGCAAAAACATTTTCTGCTAATAGTTTCCAGTGTATTTGATATCGCTGCTCCTCCGAGTTCAATAATTAAATCAAACTTAATTGTATTGTACCTACGAATAATGTTTTATGATTTGGATAAAAAAATATAATTACCATGGGAAAATTGTTTTATTTGATGTTCTGTGTTTTGTTCACGTTTTAGTGATAGTCTCTTGATTTTGCTTAAATTGATGAGGCAGCAATTTTAAATACTTGGATTTATCAATGTTGCAAAATTATATACAGGATTGTCCGGGGGTAAAGTGCACTAACTTCGTGAGCTGGTTCTACACGACGTAGAAGATAAAAATATAAATAACTTTTTTATACAGGGTTTTCCAATGAGAGGTGTTATTTTGAATAGCCCGCTATTTCGGTAGATGTTACTTTTGAAGCTGTCATTTTTTGACATTTGACAAGTAGAAACTACCTTATTTATAAAAATGGAACTATACACGCTTCAACAACGCATTGAAATTATTAAAGTTCACTTGAGTGAATCAAATGCAAATCATCTTAAGTGATGAGGCCCATTTCCACCTCGGTGGCTTCGTCAACAAGCAAAGGTGTCGCATTTGGGGCTCGGAAAACCCAAGAATTATTGTTGAAAAGCCTCTCTATCCTCAACGTGTGACTATTTGGTGCGGTTTATGGTCCGGTGGAGTCATTAGACCTTACTTTTTCGAAAATGAGGCTGGAGCAACAGTTACGGTGAATGGATTGCGCTATAGACAGATGATTAATATTTTTTTCTAGCCGGAATTGGATGATATTGATTTGGACAACGTTAACTTTCAACAAGACGGCGCTACGTGCCACACAAGCAACGAAACCATTGATCTTTTACGATTTAATATCAAAATAATACCTCTTATTGGAAAACCCTGTATATTCCATTGTTTTTTTTTCACACAAAGATATTATTCATTACATTTGTTTCCATACAAAAATTTTAACTTTTTTACTAGAAATTTTTTTTCATTTTATAAAGTTATTTGTAGTTTTTACTTGTACGTACTATCAGTCTCGAAGTTCTTGAATTCTCCCTCGGATAAATTATATTAATGTGTACTTTTACTAACATAATTAGTTAAGTTTTGGTGTAAGTCATCATTGAGATTAGTAATATGTTGCGTTGCTTAGGTTTTCATGGCAAAATAAATGTTTTGGGTTTTCATGCAGTGTTGCGCTTCACCCTTCTTAAATAAACGTTTCGGGCAGCTTTACAGTGCCTATTATAAGGGCAAATTAGTAGAGTGTTGTGAAGTGTGTGTTTATATAGGTACTAAACGGCTACACCAAAACTAAACGCTAAAAACCACAATAATATAACGAATTATTGTGTTTTGTAACCGGACCTAAATCTTTTCGTTTATTTGCATAGGTTTGTAACTAAAAACTGGTTAATTTTTCGAAATGTCATGTCTTTCACGACTTCTTCTATAGTTCAATACCAAATAAAATCCTTGACTGTTGAATAGATTCCTCCATCTTAATAAATGAATTGCAATCTTTAGAGCAATGCAGTAAGGTGGGAATGCTATCCTTGTTCAACCGCTATTTCAATTAAAGATGCTCCGAAGAACTAGCGTCATTGATCTCCTTGGCACCGAGTCGGGAAAATATTTGTACACGGTTGACATTATTTGTGACAAGAGAAAGAGTCTTTTCTACGACTCGTTCTTAAGTTCAACAGCTCGACTATGAAACGGTTTGCCCACTTCTGTGTTTCCTCCCTCTTGTGTCTATTTAAGACCCATCTGCACTCTTCCTTCTCCTCAAAAAGACCCTCTACACATCATTCCCAACGATAACATAGGATATTATTTTCCTCAGGGCGTCTTGTGTGGAGTTAATGTAAAAAAAACCTGGTCTAAACACTCCTGGCACTAATAAGAATCACTTTGAAATATTTAGCGAAATCGGGTTTTTGAGTCTATGTATAGGGCACACATACCTATACTAAAATTACCTTTTATAAAGATAAACAAGCATACTGATTTTCACTGTAGGTTTGATAAGTCTTCAAAAATTAGGTACTACACAATATTTCTTTCATGACAATGATTTGTTTCAATTCCGCTCACGAGTCCCAACTCCTCCCATCTGCCAGTGAGACTATGACATCCCCTATTGGGGTATGTTGTGAGGCTGAAGGTAGTGGTGGGGAAGGAGATGATAAGATGAAGGTGGGAAAGTACTTGGCAGATTATTCAGATCTGGTCAACAAACACGGCCAAAGACATTTCAAGCAACGCATCAATTCTGAATGGTGGTCTTACACCAGGGTGATACTGAGAGTATCTTCCATTTCAACGTGCCGTAAATATACTATATATTATTTTTAATTAGTAAATTGTGAAATAACACCAAATAATCAAATAAAATTTACTTGCGCACGCCGGGATTTGAACCGGATACTAAACAGAAAATACGAGTATTGTAGTTTACCGACCTATAAACCTTAAAAAACACCAAATAACGAAATCTTTTGTGCATTATTGCTTTATTCCGCGTGAACAATGTGTGATTGTTTGGCCGTGGAGAAACCATAGACAAATCAGTCAAAGTCTGTTTCTTGAATTAAGTACAAAACACTTACTTATAATAACACTTTAGTAAATTTGAAATGTTATATATTATTTGGTGTTAAATTGAGTCAAGCTTTAGGTAACATAAAACTTTTAAACTGCCGACTGTCGAGAGGTAAGGCTCTCGGATGGCAAGCAAAAGGTCGCGGGTTTTTTTTCAAGAACTTTCCAAAATCGCGATATCTTGGTCTTAGACGTTTTGCGTGTGATATTCCGGAGATTGATAGAATTTGGGCTGAGAGTTCGCTTTTTTGTATTTTTCGCCAGAGTTCTTATTCGGTTCTCTTGAGGTGCGGAGAGGAATTATTCAGAGGGGCTGTCGTGTTAAAAATGTATGTATAAACCATATAAGCTAAGCAGACAACATGATCCTCCTAGCTCCGTCGATCAAGGGATTAAAATTACTTGTAAACATTTGTGAAGAATATGGAAAACAGCATAATATGATGTATAACCCGAAGAAGACGGAATTGATTCCACCACGGAAAAAAACCAGATACAAGTAAGATGCTCCCCGTATACCTTAACGAGGCAAGAATAAATACATGTTCGAACGTAAAATACTTGAGGCACATTATTAATCAAGACCTATCGGACGATAGCGATATCGAACGACAAAGGAGAAGCCTAAGCATAGTGTCTAATATGATTGCCCGCAGATTTTGCAAATGCAGCAATACCGTTAAAAAAATACTGTTCAACTCATTCTGTACTGGCCTGTATACGTGTGAGGCATGGTGTCATCACTTTTTAATGGTGTGTTGAGTTATAATGGAACCGGGACGTGTGGGATTGCACTAAACTCCCCACATTCCGGAATAAAAATTATTATCTTTTCCGATTTTATGTCCGGGTAAAATCTTCCCCATAGGAAAAACTAAACCCTTCCACACACTTTTCCACAAATGATCATCTAGTCAATCAACATTATTCAAGTGCATTATATAAGCAAAATAAATACAAAACAATACAAGAACAACACGTCAACTTACCAGACATCAAATGGGAAAATAATTTACCGACTCCAGATATTTTCATATCAGAGGGTTTGGCTCGGTAGAACTCCTAACAGGGCCTATAAATCCTATTGATCCCTCAACATAAATATTTAAAAAATCTTTCGCTATCCTACATGTATTTAAAATGACTTATTATTTTTTTTCATATATGAAACCTTTTTATTATTATTATTGCTCCTCCGGGGTGACACAGTAAATACGCAATTTTGCGGAGTCTGAAGGATTTTTTTCTGTCACTATTCAAATCAAGAAATATTACCATTTTTACTACTGTTTCATAATTAGTGGCTCGCCCTCCCGCTTCTTATCGAATAATATACCACGGACGGCCTATATAAGCGGACACACGGCCTTGAACAAGCACATATACAGATCAAGCCTTAGGCTTAGTACCTGATATTGATATCGAGATTTATCGTCCCTTTCTGTGAAGTTAAAGAGTACCTAGAAGATTTTTGCTTCCGAACCATCCGTATAACTTACATTCTTCTTATATTTCGGATAAATACAAATCTTAAAAATAAATCATAACGTAGTAAAATGTTAACATAATTAAAACTGACATTAAATACTTAAGTACGCCACTTATATTATACCATAGTTTAAAGCCAACTAGCTTCAGATACAACCATTAACAAGTTCCAAAAATTATAAGAGCATGTATTTTATTCATTAGCGCTGATCATAATCGATCAGACTTAAGGCCTCCTTAGAATGCGTTCAAAGATGGTTTGAAAGGGAGATATGTAAATACGAATGTTACTAAAGGGGGCGCTTTAATATTTAAAAAAAACATAATAATTAAGCGAAAATAGTGAAAATATTTAATAAAATACGAATCGTTTGAATTATAGCAAGTCTCCCAATCAATGCTTTAGTTGCATTTAAAGATCCACTGTGATTTTTTTCATGCCTATAAAACATTAAATAACAGAATAAAGCGTGTTTTTAATAATTTTTGTAACTTACTTTGCGATTTATTTCCAATCGAGGGAATTTTATATAATTAACGTTTCTGCAAAATTAACTTTTTTTTATACTTAAAAACTTACGAGAAATTTGTTATAAATCGATAGAAATCGGGTAAGGTATGGAACCGTTGGGCGGCCTTTTTAACACAAAACTTAAATTTTGATTTTGTACCAAAATATTCAACCCAACTGAATGGTTCTTTTTTAATCAAAGGTTTTGGCAAAAATGCATGGCAATTATTTGTGTTTCAATTTTAATTTCTAAAAAAATATCTTACTCTTATTACTATGAAAATATAATGAAAAATAAAATAAAACACATGAATAATTAAAAAAATCTTTTCATTGGTTTAAACTTATTTTTTTACCACTGATTAACATTGGAATACAAATTTGTAGTATGTAATTTTTTAAATTCTGCTAAAAAACGCCTTTTTACTGTTTTTTACTTTTTTAAATTTATATTTCATTATATTTACGCAGTAGGTTGGGAAAGATTCTAATTTAAAACACAAATAAATAAAGCAGCACATATCAGTCCAAGATATTTACATTTTGAAATGTTTTCAAAATAATTATTCAGTTTGGTCAAGTATTTTTACCGCAAATCCAAATTTAAGTTTTGTATGAAGAAGCCGCGCAGCCGTTACTCTTAAGGTCTATACTAAATAAATAAATATGAATTAATCACCCGAACTGTCTAAATATTCTTCCTCTACATAAATGTCTGCCCGGTGCACTGACCTGCATTTTTTTTCAAACAATACCAAAATCACCAAATACCGTAGCAAATCGCATTGTCGTGAGAATTATTATATATTTCATACTATACCAGTCTTTGTATTTGATAGATTACATAACGGTAGAGGAAACAACGCGGCATTAAGATGATTTGTAAAGGAAAGATTTATTTTTAATATTACATGCATTTTCTCAACCAGTAGCCCCAACTGTCGAACAAGCCATTATTGGAATAAATTAAAAACTATGTATATTTTTGTTTCTGCTTTTCCAACAATCATTTTTCTGGTTGTCAAACTGTTTTCATTTTGTTTTTTTTTTTTATCTAAGATTGTGTTGATTCAAACTTTGGCCTCATTTTATTACAGGAATCGACAGCCAAAATATTTTGTTTATATTTAAACGGTTCTATTTGAACGTCAATTATATGTTCGTTTCAGCTTTTGTTCAAATGATTAGCTATCATGATGGTTGTGTTGTATTTTTCAAATGTTCAAAATTTTTTTAACAGCTGAAACGGACCGAGAATCGTGGCTGAGAACCGTTACACTAAAAAATAAAAACATTAAAAGTAGGACAGACGTTGAATACTCCGGTTGCTGCGATGGTATCAATACTCAATACTCAAGAATCAATACTCCAGTGCTGACGGAAGGCCGAAGGTGCGGCGGACCTTGTAGGCGGTTGAGCGGGAGCGGCGTAGACCAGTGAGGATTCTGCGTGTCCTCGTGGTGGTCATGGTGGCGTGGAAGAAGCGCTGGTCAGAGACACTGGAACCAGGGCGCTTGTAATCCGAGTAGCACTTGCCAGGGACGGCGATGGGGACAAGGCGCTATGATGATGTCCCGATGGAGTCCATGATGGTACGGGCGAAACCGGGAATATTGTCCTTTGCGCTAGTAAGAGGAGCGCAAATTATCACTCGTTGATTCTTGTTAAATGACGGCGGACTGATGACTGACTGACTGACTGGCTGCGTCGGGCTTATTTATACTGTTCGGCCAGTGGCAACAGCAGGTAGTTAAATGGCAACTAAATCGAGGCCACTCGCTTGGTCTGGCCCTTTCCTGAAGTTTCGGCGGCGCGGCAATTACGCCTAGGCGGTAGACTCGAACCTTCTGGCGAGTTGTCGTAGTGTGACAGATCGACTGCGACGTAGATAGGCCGCGTTGTTTACGATCCGAGCTGAAGGTAGGTACTCGTAGAAAGGTACTAAGTATGTCGAGCGGTTTATTATTAATTATTCAATGGATTCTTCTCGACGCCACAAATGTAATAAAAAAAAAGATTTTTTGACGTCAAATTTTCTGCTTTTTCTACAAAATGTGTATTTTGTACTAATGAATTAATTAATATGCGAAACAAACACCATTTTCCTACCTTTATTGTACCTATTATTTTGTTAGATATGCGAAACAAACATCAGTTAACTGTGTGTTTTATTTATTTTTTGTTTTTTTTAATAATTCCTTCTCTTTGTTGTTTTTCTTTATTTTTTGTACAAAATATGTATGCCAATTCATCCAAATTATGACTGTCCTCAATAAAATGATGTGGTGTTTTCTAAGGTATTGTTTTATTTTAATTTTAAAATAAAAGGATCAGTTCTGTAATAACCATTATGGCTATATGTTGGGAATTTTTTTTAATCTTACTTTTATCAGTACGTCTTATGCATGTTAGTGTCACGTGGTTTTGACATTCCAAATTGAAACGATTGACAAAACCATAGTAATTAGTCAATGCTTCTACCGCGAAATATGTATAGATAGTACATATTTATTTCGTAGTTTAACCATCGGGTGAGGTGGATGTATTGCTTCAAACGGCTGTTTAAAAGCGGGGGAAAGTAAGATAGAACACGTAGCCAGATCAAAATGTGCTTTATAGCATATTGGAAGACACAATTTGAATAATCAATAGTTAACTAGTTACATATCAACCTTCTTAATGTACATTTATTTACTAGTTTAGAGTTCAGAAAGTAAAAAAACATTTTCTCTATGAAAATCTTTCATCAATACATCTCGAAAGTAAAATACCTGTTTCTAGGAGAGTTACATTATATTATGAACAAATTTTAAATGTTCCTACACCTATAATATAATGTAAGTATACAATAATTCAATGTTGTATTTTGTTGAATTCTATGATGTGAGAGTGTGTGTGCATCGTAGGTATGTGTGTGTGTTCCCTCATACAGGTTCGCATTATAGAACACAATTTGCACTAGGGACGTATTAGCAGTCATTATTTCGTATTTTCCGGTTGAACATGGAAAGGTGTTCAAGTTCTACCTATTTATTATAAGATTATGTTCCTTAACGCCATTTAACTGAAATTTTTGGTTGACTTGTAAAACTAAATTATAATTTAAATGCATAGTTATTGAATTTGAATTTCTTTAAAATTATACTATGTATCATTTTCTCAAAAAAAATTTTAATCACTTGCCTTAAATTATTATTGGTATATATTTTATAGATGTTTTTTTTAATTATCTGAAGGTCGCAACCACCGGCGGTGTGCATTTTTTCGATCTTATTTACTTTACTTTTTATTTTTAAATTACTTATTTAGCAAAAATGTTATTAACTTACACATGCAAATTTTTTTAAATAAACCACATGTGTTTCTCTAAATAAATATACAAATAAAATAATTAAGCAAATTAATAAAAAAAATAACGAAGGAACAACAAACAAATATAATAGTTTGAAATTTTGATGCACCTGTTAGCTTTCAAAATATTAAATGCCTACTTACTGACTTTTATGTTAAGTACCTACTGATTTAGAAAATCAGCTAAGCAGATTGGAGCGTCTCTACTGCATATATTATCGAGGTTATTAGTGAGGGAAAAAGTTGGTTTGTTATGGTTAATTTATGTATTGACTGTTTGCACAGGTAAGTCTTTCTGCATTTAATTCACTAATTTATAAAGGTGTGAATGCTTTCCTAAATGTCTTCAATTTACATATTTTTATTTATTTATTTATTCACGCCTATATTGTGCATATTCTCATTCGAAGTATGATACAGTTAAATATGACCGAACGAGATAGGGTCCCATTGGCTCAGTTGGTAGAGCGTTGCAGCGGCAAGGCAAGGGTACTGGGTTCGAGTCCTAGATGTGCCCGTATCTTTTTATAATTTTTGTGTTTCAGATTTTCCTTTAGGAATCGCTAATAGTGTCTTCAATAATCAAATATTACAATTTGAGGTTTTCCTCACTAAGTTATTCCAAAAAATAAAAAAGTATATTTAATATTATTATTGAGAAATATTACACTGACTATACAAATTTGGGAAAGATTTTTTTTTATTGTATTTTTAAATTTTATATTTGTGTTTCCAACTTTATATTAACCAGTAATTGGTTAAACCATTTCACAACAATATAATTGTTGGATTATTGGACTGTTGTGTTCATGGGATAGTCATAAACCCAAGAACATTAAATTGGTCTATTGCTGTTCGAAAAAATTGTTAAGATTTTTCTGTTGATACAAATTTTGTGGATTTGTAAAAGGGGTTTTTTCTAACATATTACTGTGTACATATCACATGTGCTTTAAAAGAGGTTAACATTGACCCACCTTATCATCGTGAATTTTGCGAGCATGGTTTTCTACAAAACACACTGTATATATTTTCGACGAATACATAACTGTCAGCCGTGAGACGGACTGATTCGGCATGATAGTTTTATTGTATTACTTCCAAAAAAACATATGAACCATGTTGCATACATATAATTTAACTTTCAACATGGTACATCTGAAGCCGTAATATGGAGGCACATATTATAATGATCTAGTTTTAGATATTGTAACTGTTGGGGATGCAGAGCGAATAAAATACCTGCAGACACGCAATTCACAAAAGCTGTAGAGAAACAAGTAATGTGCTCGTTTTTTAAGCTCACCAAACAGATTTTTCTTTACAATACGGTTAGAGCTGATATATTGGAAAAGCGATAACAAATTACAAAAAATAGGTAAAAGGAGTTAAATACGTGTGAAAGCATAGTAACAATAACAATAACAACAACACTAACAATAACAATAACAATAACAATAACAATAACAATAACAATAACAATAACAATAACAATAACAATAACAATAACAATAACAATAACAATAACAGTAACAATAACAATAACAATATTTTGCGCGAATCAGTTTGCGGTTTTATTGTGGACTATAATTAATATTTGACATAACTAGTGGGGTAGCTGAAGTCTTCGGGGACACTACATTGTTAACTGCACCGGTTTTTTTTACAGACTGACAATGTATAAATAAATGATTGCAATGTTACTGAATGTAAGTACTCCACACTGTCAGACAGGGACAGATAATTAGGAAACAGTTAATTGGGTGAAGGGATGCAGGAACATGTGTTAAAAGGAGATGCATATAGTTGCTTCAAAATTAAGTATATATAATAAATATATAAGTCTCTCGTGTAACGAACTGCAAGAAAAATAAAAAAAATGTGTGTAAACTCATGTCTTATGCATCATCAGAAAAATAATAAGGCATTCGTTCTATGAGAACTGGTCAGCAACTTAAAGAGTCATTTTTAAGTTTTCAAAAATTGAAAAGTGTTTATAAAATAGTATTAAAAATATATTATTTTTCAACTGTGAAAACGAGCATAAAATAGATTAACATTAGAATTTGTGATTATTGATCACAATATATTGTTTTTAATATATGCTTATAAAGGATTTCCTCATACATTTAATTCAACTTTCAACATGGAATATCATTAAAAAAATGGTTCACTTCGCCGCACTTTGTTCCACCCTTGGTAAACCGAAGAAAAAATTACTGAAATTACTAAAACAAAATTTAAAATGAATCATTTCATTAGTTATAACTTTACCCTTACCACGCAAATATTTTTAGTTATTTCATCATCAGTACAAGCTTGTTGATTCGTTCCTTCAAGAAAGTCATTATTTCACAATATCGCGCGAAATTCATCAGTTTTCACCTAACAGTAATTTTCCGGTTGTTCTGAATAAACAATGATGTTTATCTATTCCAAAAACTGTAATTAACATTATTATAATATAATCAAAATTTACTGGCGTGTGTAACTATATAATGATATTTTCGATGAAATACAGTCGCCATTAATTATACCTATCAAAATGTCGAAGGTGCTTAGGTTTAAAAGGCAAAAAAAAATTAAGAAATCAATTATCTGTTATTACTTCAAAAATGTTACATGAATTTTGAATTCTATATGTATGTAAAACAGGTAAACAGATTGTTTGTTTAGTAAAATATAAATAAATTTTAACTAGTTTTCTTTTGGGCCTAAATCTATTCCTGAATAAATCATTGATTGACTAGTTTTCTTTTGCGCCTGAATCTATTCCTGATTTAATAATTCATTAACTAGTTTTATTTTGCATCTGAATCTATTCCTGATTAAGTCAATCATAAATTTGAATTAGTTTTTTTTGCGTCTGAATTTATTCCTGATTAAATCATTCATTAAATTTTAACTAGTTTACTTTTGTGTCTGAATCTATTCCTGATGAAATTATTCATAAATTTGAACTAGTTTTCTTTTGTTTCTGAATTTATTTCTGATCAAATCATTCATTTAGTCTCAACTAGTTTTCTTTTGTGCCTCAATTTATTTCTGATTAATTAAAAATAATTTTAAATTAATAATAGCAAATCTACAAAAATTATTTTTATAAAATAAAATTTTCAAATAGGAACGATCAATAATATAAGACCTACCTGAAGAAAGTTTGAAAAGAGAAAAACATTTGTAAAATTCCTTACATGAAATATTTAAGAAATGGCACATAATTAAAAATAAAATTATTTAGGTACCTACTCACAAATCTAATTGATTCAGAGAAAAGTTTGGTTTCAATTATTTTTCAGGCGAGATGTACTAACTGTTCAAAGAACTAGTAATTTTACTTCGAAAGAGCAAAAGCTTTCGTAAATTCAAGACGGCCTCAATTTTTGAGGAATAAGGCTCTCGACTAGCAATTCGAAGGTTGTGCATTTGTGTTTGTGAAGAGCCAGGTACTCCACCACCTTCCCCTCCCGACTACTTTCAGCCTTGCAATATAACCTTAATTGGGGATGCCATAGTCTCACTGGATTCAGACGGTTGAGAGCCGTTGGGATTCTTATGCGGTATTCACATAAAAATAAAGAGTCAGTGTTACAATATATCAATAAACCATAAAAGTCACGGTAAATAATGTTGAAGACTTTAGTCTTTTTCGTAAGCACGTAATATGGTTCCGGCACCTTCTTACAAAGTAACCACGAACAAATATCAAAACCAGACGATCCAGTCACATGATCAGCGGTTACTTGGCGGATAGGCACTGAACACTACACAAACCTTCGCAGGCACTACGCATGGACGTGTCATTAATTTGCCGATACACATCTTGAAGCAATTATTCCGTAACGCATCGTCAACTGCCATAGAACTCGTATAGCATTACTGCTTTTCTACCTGTATGACTATTAGTATTATTATTAGGGCTGGAACAGGTGCAATGGGAATCTAGGAAGTCATTATAGTAATATTAACTGGTACATGAGTTAGACTGGGCGCATCTTATTTTAAGTATGAAACATTATTTTTTTAAATTAAACATACATTCATTGATGTATTGTATTTAGTCAATGTATGGCTTGATTGTGGATTGAACCTTCCTTCCCAGGATCTCTGACTAAATTAATTGAACGCTATAACTTAAGCTAAATCCTAATTGGATAGTACCGAAATTTAATTCTGATATTAACTCCTATAATTTTTTAATATATCATCAAATTTCAGAGAAATGCGTATGCGCGCGCGCATGTGTAGGTAAATGCCACCAAAAGTTGATAGAGTGCATTGTCATCAACAGCGAGTCTATCTGCTAAGTTTCAGCTCGATCAGATGTCGGGAAGTGGGTTGATTTCCACTTCCAAGATTCCATTTAATTCAATCATTCATTTATTCATTCAATTAAGATAACGAAATCGAAATTCAAATAAGGGTTTTAAAAAAGCAAAACGAAAAACCAAAAAAGATACATTCTGCAAAAGGTTGATGCATAAATCTAATTTAGAAGTGTCCAAATCTGATGTCCCACGTGATCTATTATTTATTGGATATTGATATAGTTAACATCAACGAAGCCGAATCTTGAAGCTTTGTTGCTGCTAGTAAGTACCTCCTTACTAAAGGGCATGTTTTGGATTTTGCTCGGCTGAGAGATGTCCATTAAAGATACATTAAAGGTAGTTTGTAAGTTGTGTAAGACGCGTTTATTCGTAAGGCCCTTAGTGTTTTCATTATGTATCTTTTAAAACTGATTTTTATTTTGTAATGTTCTTAAAATGAATAAAGTGATGAAATTGTATTAAATGATCTATTGCATAGATTCTATGGAACAGATCAGTGAGAACAGAGTTTTTTCGTTATTTACGTACATTAGAGACCAAAGATGGATTGACTTCAACTTTCGTCCTATGAAATAGACCATATAATAAATGAGGTGGGCACCCGCCATTCAATTATGTACCCAATAGAAGCCAAGGACCTCTTAGAGCCGCTGACGAAAAAAGGAAGTTTGCTAAATTAGGTAGCAGTGCAAAGCTTGGAACAGATGACGATGAATACTCTTTAAGGAGACCTTCATTTTACAGTGGATGGTGAGTATAAATGTAATTAGATGGGAAAATATTTTTTATAGAGTCTGCGCGATATTTCAGTTTTAAAAAACTTTTGGTGTTTGAGGTATTGCCTGGAAATCTGGAGACCCTGGATACTGAATGTGTTTATGCTGAAAGCTTTTTAAAGATGGTTATAAAGTTGCATCCATGAAATATCCTGGAATGATAGGGTGTCTAATGCAGGGGTACATCAAATGGTTAAATATTTAAAAAAAAACAAATTTAATATTTTTTTCCATGTGTATTTCTTTATACAAAAGAATATCTAAATCACAAAAACAAAATACTGGAAAATGGTAGATTATGAATAGTACAATAAATAAATGAAATAAGTCGAATCTGAGCTTAATTAGAAATTGATTTGTTTGTTTAATTAGATTTGTTGTTCTGCTTGCCGATGTAAATTCTTCTAAAACCAGTTTATATTTAGTAATTGCTGTCTAGAAATATGTCAACAACATCTTTATCATCATTACCCAAATTATGTTTATCGCGAACAAGAGTACGCAATTGTGATTCCGTATTGGAGTTGTCGCAATAATACGATAGATTAGCCGTGTTTGGTGACCAGATCTGAATAGTCTGAATCTGAATAGAAATAGCCAAATAATTTCCCCACCCTCCTCTCCCCCATCTCCTTCCCTTCCCCAATACTGTCAGCCTCAGAACATACCCCAATTAGGGAAGCCATCGTCTTACTGGCTCCAGGGATTGGGAGCTGTTGGCACTCTTACACATTTAAAAATATTTAAAAACTTCTAAAGGAAAGAGTACAACAACAAAGTGTCTGAGGAAAGGGGGTTTTCCGACACAAATCGAATCGAAAGTAATCACATTGGCTGATAAACGCATTTTCAAAATTTAAACTCATCGTAATGATATTCACTAAAAAATAGCGTTGGGAGAGCTGTCAGACAGTTTGATATATAGCATTATTACAATTCACATGCGAAAACATTCATCTGTGACTTCCATCACTTCCCAGTCCCTCGATACCTCGAAGTCGTTCCAATGACTGCTTTGCGACTTGCAATTATAACTCCGACCGTGTCATACACGATACAAGATTCGAGCTTCACGTAGTTGATATATTATTACTATCATTTCCTGCATATGTTATTACTGTCTCAATTTTCTTGGACCGGTTTTCAACAATGCGTATTCTACTACATGCTACCATTCTTACATCAAGTTACAAATAAAATTCCAGGTTACATTGATTGGAGCCTTAATTAAATCATTAATTTGTTATTATTTATTTATTTATTCATTTTCGGGAAATCGGCAGTTTACATTTAATCAGTTTGTACATAAGTATTATATAGTAATATAAAACCAATTATGGATTTCCTCCTTGTGACTTTAACTGAGACAGCATAATATGGAATAAGTTATTTAAATTTGTGAGAAAGGAATATGAATTAAAAAATTTATACAAAACAAAATTATATAAAACGAAAAAATTACAAAACAATACATTTATAGCCATGGAGAGAGGTTGTAGATATAAATCAAATCATAATAGAGATATAAACAATAGAGACATAAACATTATTCACAAACCATCAGAGAAATATTATTTTATGGACCTCTTGTATTTGGTAAGTTCGCAACTGAAAATATCAACCTTAGATAATACGCTATTGTAATTATTGCATAGTCTGTTCAGGCAAGAATTCTGCCTAGAGTTTGTTTTGCTTTGATCAACCCTGAACAGGACACAAGAGCGTGTTGAACGCGCAGGTACATTGAATGGAATCTTGTTTAGCAATTCTGGTAATTGAATTACAAACAAAGTAGAAATTATTATATATGGGCTGTTAAAAGAAAAGATTTCAAAAAAGTCAAAACTTGCAAAATCGTGCTAAAATCTAATGGCAAGTACAAAATTAAACAACTTAATATCGAGAGAAGATTGATTAAACATAATATTATCAAGATACATTGATGAATTATATTTTTTACCTGCGAGTTACAGCGGACACACAAAAACTACCAAATCAATATAATCAATGGATTGCTACCTGCTTTGAGTGTCATTCCTGAAAAGTGAAAAATTTCAATGATAGCATGGAGAAAAATGACCATCTCTAATTTATTACAAATCTCTACAAATTACTGGTAATTCCGGTTAAAAATTGGATTGCATGCCCCATTAATGAATGAACAGGTTTCCTTTAGTAAATCTTTATAAATATTTGTTCAAAATCTTAAGTCTCTGAAAGTTCTTCTCCGATTGCTTTGAAATTTAGACACAACGTTGCATTTGAATACGCGTATGTTTCTATATTATATAGATTTCATCTGTAAAACATTTTACAGGTAAAAACGTACTTTTTTTGGAAAGCAGTGCCCTCTATAGTTTTTTTTCAGATTTCCAATTATTAATCTTTGAATAAATTATTTTAATTAGATCAAAAATTTTGTCGTATATCCCTCCCCTACGAATAATAGGTTATATCTTGACTTGCTGTTACAATGTGTTCATTATCTTCTATCTTCGTCGAGCGTCACAGCGGTGCTGCCAAGGTCTGTTATCTATGTGAGGATATTATGTTAGCGCTCTTTATTGGCAGCAGACACATGTCAGCGCTATATTAGCAGCGGACACATACCTGAACGGATGACGAACCTCGTGCTGGCACTGTTGGTGGACGCGGTGGTCTCTCTCGCTGCAGCAGCTGATACAGTTCCTTCGCTACCTAGGATTCTTGCAGCAGAGTCTCCATCTTCTGTCTTCGTCGAACGTCACAGCGGTGCTGCTAAGGTTTGTTATCTATGTGAGGATGTTGTGTCAGCGCTCTTTATTGGCGGTAGACACATACCTGAACGGATGACGAACCTCGTGTTGGCACAGTTGGTCTAAATAACAAATGTAGATCCTAGGAAATAAATTGTACAGCGCCCTTGAGGTTATTTTTCACAAAAACGGCGCTCTACAAATTATCCAATTATTATTATTATTATTTATTAGAATGAGTGAGACTTTACCACGGAGCTATCAGCGGTATCCGTGTTCAGGAGTACTGTGCTGTGGTCTGTGCCCTTCCTGGATATGGCGTGTCTGAACAGGATTTATTGTAAATCAGTTATACTACGAATATAATCAATAATTGCTTGTATCTCATTGATTGCAGGTTAGGGTTAATTGTTGAACCTTAGGCTACTAATTAGTTATAGATTACAGATACTTACTAGCCTAGAACATGAATGGAGCATGTTGGATAATGTGCATAAGTTACTAATGCGCAGAATTCACACACTGATCGGCTCCATCAGTCCGCTGTCCGTTTGTCCGTCGCGACCCGATCCTTGTGTGAATGTACGCAACGGATCGGCTCGCCGACAATGACCTCATTTGTTGTCAATGAGCATGACGTCATTCAGTGATGGTAAATTTCAGAATGAGTTTATATGAGCTGATTTTCAAAGTTTTCGGAATTCCCCAGAATATCACAAAATTTCTAAAGATTGGCTTGAGAATTCTGACTACAGAACCAAAATTGAAATATTTGCTTTAAGTGGTGTTCGACGCTCAAATGTCCGCGTGTGTATTGCCGTCAGCGGATTTGCTCGGCCGACAGATCCGCCGAGCAGATCCCTGTGTGAATTCTGCACATTTGAAGTGTCTTTTTTTATGAACGGAAGAACAATTTCTTAACCTTCCATTTTTTAGGGTTGCCATTTTTATTTATTTTTAAACTACACATAGATTGTTCTAGTCATTCTTATACACGTTCGAGTTGAAGGAGCATAGAACGATAATGGGAAAGACAAGATGGGATTAAGGTCTATCTTGATTAAAAAAATAATAATAATAGTGGTTGAGTTGACATCGCGTTTGGGTCCCACCCAGGCGTAGTGTGTTCAATTCCTCGGCTGGCCAAGTCCTTCATCACAACACAAGCAACATTTTCAGCTTACTGTGGTGGTAGTAGGAGATTTTCAAATATTTTCAGGTTATTCGTAACCCGGGAATGTTTGTTTTTTTGAAAAAAAAAAAATGCTGGTGTCAGGGATCCAAACAGAATGTGCGAATTGTTTAGCCAAAATCAAAACCTGAAGGATTCCGACCTACTTTTTATACACGCAGTACTTTTAGTAGAAAATTGAAAGTTTTATTCAGTTTAAAAAAATGACATTCTTTTAACTAGTTTAATAACGATATTCACTCGAAAGTTTATTTTATTATATCTCTCTCATTTGTCAACAAACATTTATTTTGAAAGCAGATGTTATCCTGAGACGATTTTTTATTTTTTATGTGAAACCGCACAAAAGTCCCAACAACTACCAACCGTTTGGAGCCAGTGAAACTATGGCATCCCCGATTGGGGTATGTTGCGAGGCTAAAGGTAGTAAGGAAAGAAAGAAGATGGGGAATACGAAAGGTCAGGAATTGCCTATCTATTCAGATCTAGTCACAAAACACAGCCAAAAAAAATAAAAATTAAAAAAGTAATGTTTCAATTCTGAATAGTGGTCTTACACAAGGGCGACACTGAGAGTATCTTCCACTAATATACAATATATACTATTTGAAATGAGTAATTTGTGAAATAAGACAAATTAAAAACCCGCGACCTCCAGCTTGCTAGTCGAGAACCTTACCCATTGTGCACCGAGGGCGTCAAAAATATTTTATAAATCGTACAATTATAATATCTGGTGATTTGTCACGGATCCAAGCTACATAGTATTATCCTATTGACTCCCCTTTCTACGTCCATTAACTATACCTGCTTCATAATTTAACTTTTCAATTCAATTCAATTCAATTAGTTTATTCCTTTAAAAACATTACAAAATTACATTTTATTTCTTTTTACGTACATTTGTAAAATGGTATTACATAATAAGTAAGCGGTGTATCAACTATACCAGCATCAATAGAGCTTGCCTTTTAAAGGCAGCTTCACCTTCAGTTAAATATGTCGATATCCGAATTGATTCTGTTCAACAGCAAGACTGCTCTCCCCACCGGCATGACCTGCAGGCAAGTTAATCCTGCAGGCTGGGAGATAAAACAGTATATGCTGTCGGTGACGGAGATAACCATCAGGAACATTGAGACTAATACTCTCCATGATAGTCGGATTTTCAAACCATCCACGAATCAGTTTGAAGAAGTGTGATACAATATGCACATCTCTTCTGACCCGTAGATGGTTCATACCGAGCATGCCCAAGAGAAAGTCAGAAGGATAGAGCCACGGGTAGTAGCCATACTCCCTCAGGTAGAGGAATCTCAGAAATTATTAATTATTATTACTTAATACACTGGAAATCCTGAAGCATTTCCTCAACACTTGCTCTAAGGATTTTGTACCTAAGGTCATTGTAGAGAGGTGAAGAATTAATCCCGGACTGGGTAGAGACTTCACATAATCGATGCTATATAACTTTGTATCATTCCATAACCCATGCTAACTCCTAGAAGACTTCAGCTATCACGAACGTGTCGCTCAATTATTACATAATGTCGAGCATTATTCAACGCTCGTCATAATGACAGATCAAGCCAGCTCGGTAGGTAGCTCTGTCGCATTGGACCTCGCAATTAGCACACGCTGTGAAGCGAGACGACGTTACCACCACCACCACTTGACGTGCGGCACAATGTCCCATAAAAATGATAAAAATCAAATTTGCTACAACGGAATTTTTTTTATGTGCCGTCTAGAAGAACAGATTCCATGGAGACAAGGAGATGGTGACGAAATTGATTGGCAGATAATAACAAACTTTTTGTATGATTAAATCTCGGAATTTTTTTTTTCCATTTTTAAAATGTTCTAAGTTAGACTAGTGAATACTTCGCTATTGCTAATGTCTTTCTCGGGCGCCTTCTCCGACTTCTTCCACCATTCACTACTGCATACCACAATGTGACTTTTATACTATGTTATATACCACAAAGTTACTTGTATACTATGTTATATACCACAATGTTACTTTTATACTATGTTATATACCACAATGTTACTTTTATACTATTTTATATACCACAATGTTGCTTGTATACTATGTTATATACCACAATGTTACTTGTATACTATGTTATATACCACAATTTTACTTTTATAATATGTTATATACCACAATGTTACTTGTATACTATGTTATATACCACAATGTTACTTTTATACTATGTTATATACCACAATGTTACTTTTATACTATTTTATATACCACAATGTTACTTGTATACTATGTTATATACCACAATGTTACTTATATACTATGTTATAAACCATAATGTTACTTTTAAACTATGTTATATTCCACAATGTTACTTGTATACTATGTTATATACCACAATGTTACTTTTATACTATGTTATATATCACAATGTTACTTGTATACTATGTTATATACCACAATGTTACTTGTATACTATGTTATATACCACAATGTTACTTTTATACTATTTTATATACCATAATGTTACTTTTATACTATTTTATATATCACAATGTAACTGTTAAAAAAACTACATTACATCGACTTTCATTCGACTCTTTTAGATCTTTCAGATTTTAACTCAACCATTTGGAATGCATTTTATAATACAAGACGTTGTCCTGCCACAGACCTCCTTATATGTAGGGAAGTTCAAATTTATGTTTATATGTATTTTTGGATGAGAAATCCGATAAAAAAATCCGTTTTTTTTGGGTCCAAAACTATCTTACATTTCAAGTTGGGACAAACCATAAACATTCACAAAATTTCATTGAAATCGGTTTAGTGGTTTCGGAGATTAGTTTGTACGAATATAATGACACGTGATTTTTATATATTAAGATGAGACATGGAGTAAAAAAATAGGTTCCGCTTTTTTACCTCCAACTGACCTGCAACTCTCCCAACGCTCTACTAAAACTACCGAATCCATTATACGCGTACCGCTTATCGCGTTCTCGCGTATAAAATAGCACCTCTTATTGTAGCTCTATGGTTCCATACAATTTTTTTTTATAAGCCATGAAGAGTCAATTTCAGTGTGAACACTAAAATCTTGGCGTCATGGTATTTGTAGACTATTCTGTCTTTATTTAACGCAAAATTTCCAGATCGTGACATCATTTTTATCATGAGCTATGGAGCTTGAAGCTACGTGAGTGTAAAAATGGCCATGTCGTATTATCATCTACCTATGTTTTATTTATATAAAAAGATGTGTATGGCGGGCGGGCACTTGATTTTTATACACATCTACAGTTTTGTTCCAAGGTTGATGAAATTTTGCACACTTGATCTTCAAAACAAGAGGAAAGTCCCTGTCTATATGAGCTTTCAAAAAACCATCCCATCCCCTCCCCTTTCCTTTTGCTTAAAGCAGAATTTGATACTACTTAATGAAATTTTGTACACTACATCTGATTTCGAAAAAAAATGCTTAAAATACGAGCAACGCCCGGACTTCAGCACATATTTTTTTAATAAAAAAAGTGTTTTAAATGTCTAAAAAACTATAAATACAACAGAAAATTATATTTACATTTGAATGCTAAATTATTTTTTCTGCGAAATTTTGCAGCATGAACTTTGATTTAGCGTTTCCTCGAAACTACGATCCCCGGATGTACGATAAGGGTTCGATGAGCGTCACTGGCTCCTTGAAACGTATTGCAATTATTATTGTCATCCATTATGTTCTCACATCCTTATGCTTCCCATCTTCTGATAATTACGCGACCGCTCGAGTGTCGCGAAAACGCAGAATTCTTCAGATATCTCATAATAACAATAATGGCCACCATCGAGGGTGTCCGGATATTCATGGTATATACATCAGCAAGCAGAAATGGTGTGGATCTCCCATTATTATTGATAGATTTTCTGACAACTACTCATTTTTCCATAGGATTTATCAATTATTATTAAAAAAAATTTAAATAATAATTTCGGTGGTTTTTCTGTGAAACTCTGGTTCGATGAAATCTAAAACTAGGATTTTATTTGATTATCAAAATTGGAACTGTTTGTGATTGACGATTCAGACAAGCGATAGGGTAGGTACAAATAATAATTTATTAATAATTAATGATTCTGTATTAATTTGAAATGTTTATTTATTTTGTTTAAATCCATGACAATTGTCGTAATTTTTCAAGATTATTAACATTCGATTTCATGTGGAAGGCAATGATCCTAAAGCATTTTTTTATGAATAATATCAGCTTCTCAAATCCTGCTTTTATATTATCCCGTGATTTTCACGAGTCTGGTACTGCGAGTAATAATATTTGTCCAAACATTTAAAACTATATAATTTCTATTTCGAGGGAGCTTTTCAGAGACAAAAAATACTACAACCGTATTGAAAACTCAATTAAAATACTTACATTGGAAACGGCTATTGGAATAAACATAAAATTTCTACGCACATTTATCGGGGGCTTCTTAAATGTACGGACTTGTGACATAAATGGCAAAAATAAAGACATTTCTCTCATACGTGTACCCATCTTTAAAATAGGTGCTACAGGCTAGATCATAAATCAAGTCTTAGGTATGACCTTGATGCCGTAAATGCATATTGTTGTGAACACCATACAAAAGCTTGAAGCCAGTGAGACTATGGCATCCGTAAATGGGAAGTGTTCTGATGCTGAAAGAGGCGGGGAGAAAAAGAAGATGAAAAAGTTGAAAGTTAGCATAATCTAATTACGTAATTAATAATTCGATAAGAAGATAACATGATATAATAATTATTTTACAAGCAATAATTATTCGCCTGAAACACTCATCCACATTGAAAAATCTCCTGATAAAAGATACATGACGCCAACGGGACTCGTACCCGTGTCCCTTCGATTTCCGGTCGACAGCTCTGACCACTGAGCTATGGCGGCTTATCTCTTACCCGCGAAATGATTCAATATATATATATAAAACATTAGTTTACCAAAAAAAAAAAAATAATTGATATAATAAGTTTAAAATAAAATGAAATTCAGTATTAAAAGCGGTAATGAAAAAAAAACGGCAAATACAGTATGGTTGCATATAACGAAGTGTGTATTGTATTGTGTATGACGTATATATGTATTATTAATTAATGTTATAATTTTTTTTCATTTGCCATTTTTGTTCTGTAATTTATTCAGCTTTTAATTTTCTATCGGAAATGTTTTTTGTAGAATCAAGTGAAAGATTTTTGAATGCCTTTATTGCCAGGCATTTGTGTTTGTCTTTGTTCAAAGCTTGTGTTTTCTGTCATAATTTTGATGTTTTTTTTCTATGCTTGCCTAACTATTCTATTAATGACAGTTTGCGTTTGATGGAATTGATTTTTTTGGTCTAAAATGTTGTTTAGTAGTTTTGTTTGTATAGTTGCGTATATCTAGTACGTAACATATTGAAAGTTTGGTCTGTGTTCGTCATTCAGTGTTTCTACTAACTAAATGATTGTGTTTTCTTTTAAAACATCTTTTGTTGTTCTAGTCAGACTTGGTACTCGCATTCTAGTACCTGCTTCCAAATCACCGATAATTCTCTCATTGTTCAGCTCACCTGTTACGACAATAGGAAGCGCAGTCACGGTTCGCGGCGGTCCCACTTCTCCTCTTCGGTGTTTAAAGATACTTACAATAATAATGATTCCATATTCACGCGTCATTATCTGTAATTCTTTAGTGACGGTTCGTTTTTCGACAATGCAGCCGATGTGCGCTGATGGAGGCGTTTTTGTTTATTTTGATGTTGTTTGAACCTAGACTTTTGACAACACCAGACATCTGTGTTAGTGGGTACCTACTTACATAACTGTCAAAAATTGTATTTTTTAAATAAGTATAACTTTGCACAGGAAACCATGGTATTAAAATTATAAACTAAATGCAGGGATCAGACAGGACCTGAGTACAACCTCTTGCAGATAATTTTGAGAGATATTTCTCTCAGGCAACAAACAACTATAGCGTTTGGGAGATATATTTCCCAGCTTCATAAGGTCTCATAAAAGTGATGCTATCGCATTTTTTATTAAGGTGAGAAATTTGACTTAATATTGTTAGACATAGAGAATACCGCGCCTTTAGTTTGCTCCTTGTAAACGCTCCAGAAAAATTAAAAATAATTCTATTATTATAATATTTTTTTATCATTTTTAACAGTATGAACGAGATAAAAAGTGAAGTTACTTGCAAAATCTTTAAATAAAAGGACTGTGTTCTTGGATTACTAATTTCCCTGATATATTTCGTAATTAAACATGTTTTTTTTTTAACTTTTTCATGTTTTATATAATATTGCAATTTTTAAACATTAACGAATATTTTAAATAAATAAAATTTAAACGTAATTTCATCTACTTTCTCAAAGAGTAATTTTTTAAGACATCTTTAAAATGAAGAAATATATGGAACATTTAAAATACTTTCGAAAAATTCAGAAATTTAATGACAAATTAGTATTATTTCAAGTTTATACAACAGATTGGCAACCCCCATTGACTGGATAAGCAATGTGTACATCCTATAGGTATATATTTTTCCAAGAATTATTTTGTGTCAGCTACTATTTTACGTATCAATTAGTAAGATTTTCATATACACGGTCGTTTATCAAATGAATAAAATTAAACCACGTTTTTTAGTAAAAAAAATATTTGTTCTTAATATACATAAATTAATTATGTAATCTTCAAATAGATGCCAAAATTGTAAGTTTCGCTGATGATACGATTCTCCTCTTCAAATCAAGCAATTGGAATGATGTATACATAAAAGCTAACAGGGGCATAACTGTGGTTAAAAGATGGTTAAACAATAATACACTAACAATGAATGTGACCAAAACTAAATACATTGAATTTAGTATTAATCCTTCCTTAAGAAACCCAGAAAATCAAATTAAAATATGTGCTTGCAACCTGACAAATACGATAATATGTGATTGCCCTTATTTAGAACAGGTAACTAAAATTAAATACTTAGGTATTATTTTTGACAGCAATTTGAAGTGGAAACAACATATAACCACTACAGCAAACAAACTTAGAAAATTCATTTACTTTTTTAGATAAACTCGCAACTTTCTCAACCTAAGCCAGCTCAAAACAATCTACTATGCACTTTGTCAATCTTTAATAGAGTATGGTATCATAGTATGGGGAGGAGCAAACGCTACCGCCATTGATCCAATATCTAAAGCTCAGAAACTTATAATAAAGATTATCCTCAAACTACCAATCACAAGCAGTTCGGATGAAATCTTTAGGAAAATCTGTGTTATGGACATAAGGCAACTTTATGCCAAAAACATACTAACATACCTCTTCAAACACAAAACTACTTTTGACAATATCCAAACTGCTCGTGATACTAGAACCAAAGGACATAATTTCTTACAAATCCCTTTTGCTAAAACAACTTTTGGCCAGAGAAATTTTAATTATTTTGCAACAAGGCTATATAATGCTCTCCCACTAGCCATTGGACTGAACGAATTTTTTTTGAAATATAAAACAGACATGAAGTCTTGGATCATCAGCCAAGACAGATCCAAGATCAAAAATTTTATAGAAATCCCTTCATAAGTATGTACTTCAACTAGATGCTGATTAACAAATTTATCATTTATTATTATTATTTTTTTATCTTTTTCACAATGTCATTTAATGTAATGAAATATTTTATGTATCAAAAAATATGTAAACATTAATTTATGTATAAAATACTTCTGTCTCGACACAGGTTTATCCTAGTGAGACAGACATCGAAAAAAAAAACCTGTAAAAAAAAACTTTATATTGATAATAAAAAAATTAAAAAAATCAGTCCAATTAATCCGTTCAAGTCAATTCAGTGTTCGGATTCAAGTCAATCAGAAAACTATGAAGTTATTATGTTGTTTATTTTGTTGGCTATTTCAATTCTTACTTACATCTTGTTTTCAGGATATCTGTCTAACCTAGCGCATACTTATTGATTATTTATAACACTTTTTTCCGAACTTTCCACTTAATTATGTATGCCACCATTGTACTTCGGCCACATACCTGTCACCTGGCATTTAAATATATAATTACAATAATTCATCCACGGTCTAATGGCCAAATTCATTAATCTAGGCTATCGGTCCATCTCGGTCATTCCATTCGGCCGCGCTGTGATCAACATCGCCCGATAGACACTGGAAAAGTGAAAAACGTAGTATGTAAAATGTACATTGTTCGGGTATTGTTTGGCATTATGTTGCCTATTGACAAATGCTCGAAGGACCAAACCGATAGCGGTGACGGCCGGTCACACAATAACGGCGGTGTTAATTATTGTAATTAATTTATTCATTATTGTTTCATCGGCTGGCGGACGAGCTATATACTGGTATCGTCTATAAAAGGGTGAAGTAATGAATGGTGTGCGAGCAAAAAATCATTTAGTTAGTGGGCGTTTATATCCACGTATTTTTTAAAAATTATTTGCAGTGAATGTATTAGAAATATATTTCGATTTTAGAAAGGAAGACAAGAGTGCGATATTGATCGTTAAATGAGTTTGACAAAAATATTGATACTTTTAATCTATGGTTTCCATCATAAAGTTAATACCATATTCTAACTAGATGTTTGTTGTTGATTGTTACTACCCGGCTTCGGCCAATTTTGAATGGTATTTTACCAATTCCTTCTTCAAAACACTATAAAATCAAAGTCAATCTGTGACTTGACGTGCTTAAAGTAGTTGTGTTTAACTTCGGCAAATCAATTTTACTGACACTATGAAATTATCGGTACGGGAGATCCCAAAGAGGAAATCATTATCTCTTATTACAACAAAATAGAAGATAGTAAATCATTTTTTATGATTGCTGGAAACCCTTGGTTTTGGGATTTTTTATAATGCTGAAGAAGAAGGAAAAGAGGAGAAGAAAAATTAAATAATGAATGTGAAATACCTGACTATAACTAGAGGATTTTCTAATAAGAGGTGTCATTTGAATAGCCTGCTATTTCGGTAGATGTTACTTTTGAAGCTGTCATTTTTTGACATTTGACAAGTAGAAACTACGCCATTAATAAAAATGGAACGATACACGCTTCAACAACGCATTGAAATTATTAAAATCACTTGAGTGAATCAAATGCAAATCATCTTGAGGGATAAGGCCCATTTCCACCTCGTTGGCTTCGTCAACAAGCAAAATTGTCGCATCTGGGGCTCGGAAAACCCAAGAGTTATTGATGAAAAGCCTCTCTATCCTCAACGTATGACTGTTTGGTGCTGTTTATGGTCCGGCGGAGTCATTGGACCTTACTTTTTTGAAAATGAAACTGGAGCAACAGTTACTGTGAATGGATTGCGCTATCGAGAGATGATTAATGATTTTTAATGGCCGGAATTGGATGGTAGTGATTTGGAAAACGTTTGCTTTCAACAAAACGGCGCTACGTGCCATACAAGCAACGAAACCATTGATCTTTTACGATTGAATATCAAAATAACACCTCTTATTGGAAAACCCTGTATTTCAAACAACAACGTTTCGATTATAAATTGTCGTCTGAGCAATGCAGATAATGTTATCCGCTCTCTGACGAGGAAGCAAAGGTAATTTGATTTTTAATATATTTATATTTGCCCTCATCGGATGTATAATTCGCGACCCTTTACCCAGAGCCTTGGCCTATCTCTCCGTATGAAGTAGAAAATTATACAATTCAATGGTACAATTTCGATGTTGCACTTTCAGACAAGTTCGTGCATCCCTCGCCTATACAAATTCATGCAAATACCGACAAATACAGGCAATACAGACCGATGCAGGCAAGTACTGGCACTCGGTATATCCTGCAGTCATCTATTAACAGTGCCACGAACAAACAATTGCCATTAACCGAAATTCACTCTTTATCGGTCTAATTTTAAATGAGTTTAAATTATTTACCCGGAATGGCGTCCCACAGGGATGTATTTGGGACTTGAATAATATAATTAGTAAAATTGTCATATCAGATTAACAGAGAAAGGAGTATCAAGCTGATGGGAGAAGTCAAGGTTGACCCAGGAAGATATGGCACTATCAAGTGATTTAAATTCTTCAATTGGTTCGTGTCAATAGTCAGCATAATAAAAGAGTATGAAAGTATGTGTCAAGGCAAAGTTTTTAGTTAGCCCTTCGGCAATTTAACTGTTTGTGGTCAAGAGATACTTTGATAAATACTTTGAATTTCCTTGTGTGCTTATAATTTATCAAGAATACTACAGCGTCAATCAAACATTCAGTTTGAAGTTAATTTAAAAAGAACCATTTTTATGAGAAACTAGCTGTGGCGTTTGTTTTTGTTTTGTTTAGTAGGAAATTCATGGAGAAATTAACAAGTCAACTTTGATTTTATATATATGCGCATTGAACAATTAATAATTTATTGAAATGATGCCACTTTTAAAATTGTGCAAATAATAATATAAAAAGCAAATTAAAATATTTCATTTTATACCACTTTGCATGCAAATCATTTCAAAGGTTTGTCATACAAGATGGCTACCGGGAAATATCCCCGTACCCTAGATTTGACTTCAATGTCATTCTTCCGAAATTGCACTAATGCTCTGTCCAGGACTTTTTAGGTTTATGGTTGTTGGTGATGTCAATCAGGCAGAAAATGCGGTTATTTTAGTACTTGTTATATTTTTTGATGATGAACTCCTCACAAGGAGGTCTTGAAACTTGGGCCCCCAATGCTCGAAAAATCAAAATATGTGTTTCATTTGGTTTGCGCAATACGAACATCACTCGCACCACTCACTGATATAAAACAAAAAATATGTATAAAATCGTATTCCAGTTAAAAACGGGACTGCAAGCCTTTAACGAATCTAAAGTCAGTAAGACATGAATATGTTATGGCGATGTCGGAACGCATGAAAATTCGAATATTTTCGGATTTCGTCATTGTGTATCATCAGGACAAATGCAGGAGGATTAACAAGTGTTTCGATTAATTATGAATGTGCTAAATGTTTATTAGGAAACGGCATAATATCTCGATTTTAACAGGATTTTAATAAATGAGCTATTCTCATTTTCTCCATGTGAAAAAGTATGTTTAGTATGCAGTACCTACTTCCAAATCCGCAATGGTAGTAAAGTGAAAGATGTCTGGTGTGGTAATTCAGTAGTGAATGTATTGATTGTGTCCGATACATAAATATTTTTGGTCTGAATCCGGCCCTGCAAGCAGGGGTACCTACTGTGTGAATCATATCCTTTCTGTTAAACAACCAATTTACTGGCTTATAGTGGCGATAATGCTAGTCTAACCCCTCGGCGACGGGATTGGTTGCAAAAACTACAAACGTATTTACGATTAAATTCTAGGTACTTACTTACTCCAGTAAAATGGCGTCTTACTCTTTTTTTGGCTGGTAGTTAAAAGCAGGATAGCATGCCGTACCCTAATAAACTTTAAGTACATTTTTTATACATCGAAACACGACTTCGTGCACTTGCGATTGTCCTGATAATACTCAATGACAAAATTCCAAAATATATGTATTTTTATTAATTTTACATGGAAGTCACCAATAGAATATGTTCACAAAGTATGAATGCCATTATATATTTTCCGACTTTATGTCCGGGCTAAATCTTTCCCACAGAAAACTAAATCCTTTCACACACTTTTTCACAAATTATCATCTAGTTAATCCACACTATGCAAGTGAATTATATAAGCATAATAAATACAAAAACAACACGTCAAATCACCAGAGATCAAATGGGAAAATAATTCACTGACTCCAGATATTTTCATATCAGAGGGTTCGGCTCGGTAGAACTTCAAATTGGACCTATAAATCCCACTGATCCCTAAACATAAATATTTAAAAATCTTTTCGTTATCCTACATGTATTTAAAATGACTTATTATTTTTTTTATACTAAAATCTTTTTATTATTATTATTGCTCCTCCGGGGTTACACAGTAAATACGCATTTTTTTGGGAGTCTGAACGATTTTTTTCTGTCACTATTCAAATCAAGAAATATTACCATTTTTACTACTGTTAATAATTAGTGGCTCGCCCTACAATTTCTTACCGAATGATATACCACGGACGGCCTATATAAGCGGATACAAGGCCTTGAACAAGCACATATACAGATCAAGCCTTAGGCTCAGTACCTGATATTGATATCGAGATATTTAAAATTACTGATTTTTGCATTTTTATGTATAAATTCTTTGACATATCTAATACGCCTAAATTTTGAATGAGAGAGCTAGGTATAATGCCAGTAGCCGAAATAACAAATGGTAATATTTTTATAGAGTGAGAATGCCAAATTCTTTTAATTTCATTTCCTCAATCTGTGCGTTTTCTAATTTTTTTTTCTGTATTTTTTCATCGCACCAAAACGGGAAATTTAAAAATTTTCATTCATTTTAAAAACGATTTAAAACAGCACATTCCGAAATCAGTCCAACTAGCTTCAATGGCATTATGGAATAGAAAACGCCAATGTATATTAGGATGGCTGTCACCAACATCAAAATTTGCATATTTTTAATAGTTTAGTAAATTTATTCGTCAACAAATAAATAAAATTTAAATTCCTTCAGTATCGAAATTTTTTTCGTGAATTAAAAAAACAGCAGAAATACACTAAGGCTTTGTTTTCTCAATTAGCGTAGATGACATGACCCCATGTAAGCAAAAAATATATATGGAGAATTATAAAAACTATTCTAATTATTTTTCGAGTGTCTTTTGTCTAGTCACTGCAAGGTTTGCTTTGCGCCGCCCTAGATTTACATCATGAATAATTCCTCTCCGCCCACAGGCCACCACTGGACATATTTTGTATGAAGTGGATGTGTGGACAAACGGTGTCTATGACAATAACACATCGACAGTATTGAAAAATGCAGTGGCGTAGCTAAAACTATTTCAGAACATTAAATATTTTTCGTGAAAAAAATATATTTACAAACGAGGTTATTTTAAATAAACGTGTACCTAGCTGAATTTCAAATTATAATTGTAAATCATGAATCGTGGTGTAAACTAGATAACTTTTGATTTTGATCAGATTATGCCAATAAAATATATATTTTAATTTATGGAATAAATTATTTCTATTACATTGTTGGAATATACATAATTCCTTTACACGATTAGATGCGCCATTTTCATTTTTTTCTATCATTTTTCGGCTCAATTATTTGGTTGGTAAAAAGTTTTTCCCTTATTATAAAAATAATAATTCCATTACTTTATTTCCAATAAATCTTTAAACCGTCACTACATGGGAAGACTGCCTATAATTTATTTATTTAGTTTTCCTGTTTTAAAGATTGGAATTTTAAGAAAAAATTTCAGTGGTAAAAATACTGAGAACTGATCGAAGCTTCGCCTTTTATTATCCTAGTAAAGTTAAAATTTAGAGTAAAATTAACATTTTATTCGTACCCACTATCGTGTAATTTACTTGCATACAAACAATCATATTATGAATTTCAATAATTCATTCGACGAACAAGAACACATATTTTATATTGCCGGACATTAAAAGTTCTCAACGTTTTGGCTGGCGACATCATTGACAATTCGCCAATGAAAAAAAAGACCGCTTCTTTCATCTCCGATGATTCGTCTTAATCACTTTTCTTATGTTATGAGTCACTACTTGTGAATTACTCAGATAATCCCGACAAATAATATTATAGAATTGCCTTCAAGAAGTGCATCACTGAAATAAAATTATTTATGACAGACTATTTAAATCATTAATGTTTGGGTGGGTAGCTACGTACACAGAATATTCGAACTGTTTACACTTGGCTAAATGATGAAATTGAAATTTTTTTTTTTTTTAATTATTTTAATATAGATCATAGTTACATTAATACATACATTTTTTTGCAAAATATAATATTTAGGTACATAATTGGTCATGTATACCTTATCAGAAAAGAGGAGCTCTTGTGCCTGATAAGGGAGCCACGATTCTTACTTCAGTGATTCAATGTTATGTGTAAAATATAAATATAATATATCCATATATTTTTTTAACATAAGTTTTTTTTGAAAAAAAGTTTGATTTTATTGATTTGTTCTTGTTGGTTCGTAATACAGCGCAATTCGGAAGGGAGATTATTGTAGTTTTTTATGGCTTGGTAAATATAATGGTTTTGCATTTGAGTTGTTTTAAAGATTGGCGTAATAAATTGATTTCCATTTCTCATCAGTTTGTAAAATTCTTGATATTCTGTGTTATTTTTTTCTTTACACATTTTTATAATTGAAGTTTGCTTAAATATATCATCAATATTTGGTACTGGAAACATTTTAAAAATCAATTTTGTTGGGAAAGTAGAGTTTTTTTTAAGTATTACCTTTATAATAATTTTTTGCGAGACTTTTACTGAGTTTAGGTTGTTTTTATAAGATCCTCCCCAACCTATGATTCCGTAAATAAGCAGGGAGTAGACAAGAGCATAGTATACATTTTTTAGTATTTTCACATTTAAAATATTTCTTAACCTAACAAATATATATATACATTTCCTTATTCTCTTTACTAACTCCGTAATATGGCTTTTCCATTTCAAATTTTCATCGATGAACCAAGATATTTAATTTCAGAAGAAGAGTTGATTACAGTACAAATAGGATTAAGTAGTTTACAGTTGACATTGTCACAATTTTCATCATGGATTATGATATTTACTTTGTGTTTAGGTATTTTTTGTAGTGAAAATAATACATATGTTGTTTTTTTGGCATTAAGTGTGAGTAGGTTATTATCAAACCATGATTTTAAGATATTAATACATTCATTTGCAAGTTTGTTAACTAGTTCCCATGTTTGACCTTTTATTAATAAAACAGTATCATCAGCATAAGAGATTAATTCACCTTTGATTTTCTGTTGGAAAATGTCATTTACATACATTAGAAATAGTAATGGTCCGAGGACCGTGCCTTGAGGAATGCCAAATGTACTTGTTAGTGGTGTACTAAAGGTTTGGTTTAATTTTACAATTTGAGGTCTTTCTGTTAAGTAGCTTTCTATCCATTTAAGAGCTAAGTGGTCAATGCCATTTTCTTTTAATTTTAATATAAGTCTTTGATGGGAAATGCTGTCAAATGCTTTCTTTAAGTCAATAAAAATTCCTATACATTTATTTGATTTGTCCAGGGCACTCTGAATACTAGATGAAATTTTTGCAATGGCATCTTGGGTACTTTTTCCTTCTGTGAAACCGAATTGATTTTCATTTATAATCGAGTTTTTTTTTAAGAATGCAGTTAGTCTTTTTTAACAATTTTTTCAAAAATTTTCGATATATTAGATAAGAGTGAAATGGGTCTATAATTAGAAATGTCCTCCGGGCTACCGGACTTAAATATTGGAGAGATTATGGTTTTCTTATACGTGCTCGGGAAAACTCCTGTCTTAAAGCTATTGTTTATAATATGAGAGATTGGTGTAGAAATATAATTTTTAATGATTTTTAGTGTTTTTACAGCGAGACCGTCAAATCCCGGAGCAGAACCACCTCGCATTTTTGATATAATTTGTACAATTTCAGACGGATTGGTTGGTTCGAAGAGTTCAAGTTTAGTTTCTATATTTGGAATATTTTCAATATACATCTTATTTATTTTTTTCACGGTAATTTTTTCTGCTAGACTCTTTCCGATATTTGCAAAGAATTCGTTAAAAGCGTTTGCTCCTTTTTTAGGTTCTTCAATACAGTTAATTATGTTATTGTTTTGTATTACACTCTTAATCTTAATAGTATTACTTTTGGTATTTTGTTTATTTTCCATGATTTCATTGATTATATTCCAAACTTTCTTACTGTCATTTTCAGAATCATCAAGTTTATTTTTATAATAATTTTCTTTCGTGTTTTTTATGAGCGTGGTTAATTTATTTTTGTATTCTCTAAAATGAACATTTAATTTAATGTCTAGTGGTTTTTTTTTGTTTCTTTATAAAGCCATTCTTTGTGTCTTATGGACACAACAAGCCCATGTGTTATCCACGGTTTGATTTTACGAAATTTTGCTGTATTTCCTTTTGGAATAATTTTTTTTGAATCATTTATAAAGTTCGTTAATCTATTTTCAAATATTTTACAGCACTCGTTGACGTTATCACTTCGGAGAATATCTAACCATAATTCAGATGACAATTTATTTTTCAAAGATTCGATATTAACAACAGATATTTCTTTTTTATTATTAGCAGTTTGTCCGCAATGTTGGTTTATCGCTTGAGGTATTATTGAATTGTAATGTAGCAAAGTCATGTAATGGTCGGTAATTGAGGTTTTTATAATTCCCGAGTTTAAATTATTTATATCTTTGATATTTGTGAAAATGTGATCAATGCATGATGGACGTTGCCCATTGACGTTTCTGGTGTGAGAGTTTATACACGACACATAATTCAATTCCGCCATCATATTTAAGTAATTATCTTTATCGTTCGATGTATAATCGTGCGATATATTTAAATTAATGTCACCTAAAACTATTGTATTCGCGTTTCTGTAGTTTAATAACACATGTACATCTTTGTACATTTTCGAGAAATTCGACAGAATGCTGAAAAGGAACATTCTAAACATCGGGAGAGTGCTAAAATCAATATGGAGAGAACATCTTACAAGTTCAAGACAAAAATAATATCTTTCCAACATGGAAAAATGACGAATTATTATTCACAAGGACTCCAAAAATACGGATGGTACTATCCCATTATTTTTTACATCGACACTTTTTCTGAGAATCCAGTGGAAAATTTAAAAAAGAGGAAAACATGAATACCTCTCAGTGGAAGTTACCCAGAGGTAGATCAAGGAATGGTGAACTGAATATAAGATTGGAGCAGGGTAGAAAAGCCTAAGGACTAGGAGACGAACGGCTAGAAACCGTTATAGATGAAAACAATCATGGTGGAGGTCAAGGTAAAGGTAAGTAACACCGTGGTGATGATGAAGGATTCAGAAAAACAGCACACTTTAAACACATGAAGAGCAACAAATGTAACTTCCTAAACTGGTTCCTCAAAATGGAGTGAAAAGCGACCTTGGTAAAGCATGTTTATTTTGGCTGAACTGGTGGAAGTTTGACGGGATGTTTACAAACGCTTTTTATTCTCAAAATCTATCCTGAAATGTGACGCTGTAATTACAATTTTCAGCCAGGAGATGGAGCTAGAACATACCCAAATAAAATGTGGTGTGCCTTAACTGTAACAACAATAATCATAATAGGTCAGTCAGATCGGCGTCTCGGCACGCGCACCACAAACGGCCACAGGCAATTTCAATGATGTCTGATTATATTTGGTCCACAGTGGATCATCAGACACCGGAGGTTACAGATTACAGGCAGCAGTAGGCAGTAGGTACCCCCGCCTTCGAGTTTTCAGTGAAATTCCGATCAATTTGCTCAATATGCGAATTGGATCATCAGTTTCAATGGCTGATGTCATCTCATCAGCAATGACAGCGGGCGTCAGCGGGAATAAACATTTAAATTCATTTAAACTACATGGATTGACAATGCACGGCAGCGGTACCCTGTTACAATTATTCATATTTTTTTACATTAGCTCAACACGAGGCCCCGTGGAAATAAATTTTCCTCAGCGAATATGTCATCTTGGGGATGCTGTGTGGTCAGTCTTTTTAGGGAAAGGAAGGAGAGGAAGTTCTGGGAAGGAAAAATTTAATGTAATAGCACACGGAGAAAACTTACTGATCTAATATAATATAATATAATATTATATAATATAATATTTTTGGATTTCTTCGTAATGTTTTTTAGGATAAGCGCATCTGCAAGAACACGTGTTGATGCAGCTATTAATCTTCCTTTAACATTGTACTTGCATTTTCTCATCCCATTTTTACCTATAAGTACGTATCATTTTCTGACTATACCACGTGTTTGTGTGACATTTTACAACAATAAAAGTGACTGTCAAAGCAGTTTATTGATGGAGCCTGTTTGATGAACATCTATTTTATAATATTAACTCAGGGTATAAGGCCTGTGCAGTGAACATATTCGGTTCCCTCAGTGTGTGTCGTATCGAACCTCGATTTTACGGAAGCTTGTGCGTGAAATAAATTATATCTTTGAAGAACATCAAAGGGGTAAGTCGGATTCCTTCCTTACTCCATGTTAACCATCTCCAACCATAGTTGTGTCAACTTCCAAGTTCACAATTAATATTTTACAGTCAACACTTGCTTCGCAAATTGCGATCACAACACGTGTTCCGATATATTCCGAATTCAGTGATATATTTTTGAGAAATGGCGTGCCATGATGTTTTTATCATAAATCAGGAGTATTAATTTTTCTCCGTGTAGGAATCTGGGAGTCAATATATCCAGGAGTGACGGACGAATGAATGCATCCCTCCCACTGTGGTGCAAGGCGATGGGTCTAGAGAGAGTCCGGCTGGAGAGGTCAAAAGGTCTTCCTAAACCAGTCTCTAAATTTTTCAAATTTAAAGTTCAATGAACTTGGATATTTGACATCACGCATGCACCGACAATCGAAATTAATTTTCAAAGTGTGCCTACTTATTTTAGTATTTTAATTTTTTTCATTTCTTGGTTCTTGGGTTGCAGACCCCTGAAATTGATGAAGAGTAACAATCGTTCAGAGGTGTTTGATACCATCGCTTGATTGTGATTGGACGCTCAATTCGGATGTGCGACAGATTAGAATTAATAGTACTTTACCATAACGCCAGAGTCGAGCCGGGCAAAGCCGGGCAGCTGAGGGACATAGGGGGAAAGGAAGGACAGAAGTAAGGAAAAGAGTACCAGGGTAACATAGGAACAGACGGATCGCGGAGGAATTAACATACTTAATAAGGATATAAGTAATTTCATAAGAGCGGCCAGACGTCGACTTAACACGCCTTAGTTGGGATATTTTGATGCCGAGTCAATTTAGTTAACAATTTACAACACTTGAATGTGTTAAACAATTATGAGTTTACACATGGATTTCGTAAAATGTGTGTTTTTAAATGCGGAATATGTTTATTTATTTTGACGTATAATTGGCAATGTATTTATTCTAAATGATGGCGAGTTTTTAATTTGTAATATATTCGAGTTTAATATTAATACAAAAAAAAATACAGTTATTTATTTTCATTTTCAGTAACTTATTAACTAATTAACTATCACGCTGTTTCCCGAAGGGGTAGGCAGAGAGGACGGACCGCCAAACAACTCGGTCTTGACACACACTTCTTGCCTCATTCACATTCATACATCGTCTCGTACATACTATTCTATTTTTCTGACGCTTGACATGACCCGACTCAAGTATCTAATTCACTTGATCATGCCATGTCTTCCTCGGGCGTCCCCGACTTCAGCTACCATTCGCATTTGCGTCGTATATTCTTCTTACACTCCTTTCTTCGCTCATTTGCTCTACATGCCCAAACCATCTAAGCGTCCCTTTCTTAATCTTACTCATTACGCTTACATCAGCCTTGCACTCTTTGCGGATCTGAACATTCCTCACACGATCAAACATGGTTTTCCCACACATTTATAATGTATATATGTATATAATATAATATTATACCCCAAAGAAATTGCTTCCTTAGAAAAAAGGAGATTTTTGTTTAAACGGAAGTTCCCAAACTACCCTATATCTTTTAAAAGGTGACAAAGCTACATTTGTTAAACTGTTATGTAGTGCACTCATACAAAATAATTATTACTGTCCATTATCACTAGTAGCGAAGATTCTTTTGCCGTTGGAGTTTTTGACGTAATATCGTATTTTTTTCTTCGGTCCACCGATCTGTGACCATCGGGCTATGCGCTGGCGGTGACAGTGCGCGGATGAGTGACTCGGCGAATGGGTGAGCGAGGTCCCGGCAGAAGCACGCAGTGAGAGAGGGGCGTGGTAATGTTTGAACACCTTCTTAACCGCGACAGCAATTATAATACTTTGTTTCTGTTCTGCCATCCGTGACTCCCTGCGTGATATTGTATTAGGTTATTTAATCAATGAAGAATATAATATTAAAAACTGAAAAAAGGTAACGGCTACAACTAGGACTTAAACCCAGATCCTCTAGTCTAAACGGGACCAACACTCTATCAATAATAATTGAGCTACTGAGACATTTACTCTTTGTCTTAAATTAAAACGAGACATTACCCTAAAATAAAGCCAGAATCTTAACGACGTAAGTGAAGCAGTCATGCACAAAAAATGCGACGCTCGGCCCTGATGTATTGGACAGACCTTCGATTAAATTTTCCCTATCAAATCTCTAAAATAAAGTAGGAATCTTAACGACGTAAATGATGAAGTCGTGTAAAACCAATATTCGACGCGCTGCCTAGAAAAATGGACAGACCTATGGTCGACTTTGCCCTAGCAGGCCTAGAAAATTGATCCAATCTTGAGGCTTAATTTAATTATTACTGATGAACGTATTACTAAAATCTCATTTCTTTCTAGAACAATCCTTCGAGAAGTTACTAATTCATAGCCTAGAATAATAAAATCTGGTGCTTACGGCGACTTTTATAATTGAAAAACGTCTTTAAAATATTTAAATGGTACGGTCCTTTTTTATTAATCTTAAATATAAATAACTTACATCCGTAGGGATCCCTTTAGAAACATGTGAGATTTTAGTAATACCTTCATCAGAAATAATGAAAATCTGAGCGTCGAGCCAACCCCCGTTATTAGAGTCTTATATCGCCTTAATTATCATATTTTTATTGGTTACCATTTTTACAAAATTTGAATTGAAACCATCGCCTCTACGATTGATAATATCTTAAAATTCTTGACTTTATTTAACAATACGCTAATCGCTTTGAATTTGACTCGGATGAATATAAGAACTAATTAATTGTAAAATTCACTTAACGGTACAATGTTATACTTGTAAAACCGACTCCGCAAACAGTATTGTCAGTGATTCCATCCTCCTCTACACAGAATCAAACAATACGTTTATCAATATTTAGAGTCGTAGAGGCTCCAGCCCAAAGGTGACCACCCAATTCGACTCTCGGAAATACTTTACGATCTGTATAGAGTATAGAGTCAGCATATAGCTGATATTTGAAAATATCAACATAATAACAATTTTATAAAATGCCTTGCGTTTATCCCAAAATAAATAAAAACTAATTTCGGTGGCGAGATTCTGTGTAACTCCGTTTCAATGACCTCTAGAACTGGGATGTGCTTTGATTTTCAAAATTTGAACTGATTGTGATTGACGATACGGACAAGGAAGAATGTAGATACCAAAACATTTTATTGATTAATAATTCAATTTTTGAATCTGTAATTCTTTTGTTTAAATTTATAACAGATGTCGTAAGTTCACTGAAATTCCAAAAGCAAAAATCCGATTGTCTTTTGAAAGGCAATGATCATCAGACAGTTGTTTTTTTTATAAATACTTTCAATTTCACAAATTCTACAAATATAATATTCCGTGATTTTTCATATCAAACATATTATCAGTGGTTGTGAGAAACTTAAAATCATATCAAACATACGGTACCTACGATTTTTAAGATATAGATATATAATTATACATGGAAAAGATACAATTTTCATGATATGTCAGTCGCTGTCTTAAAAATCATAAATAAAATGGTTGGCATAAAAAGGCACCATCAAAATTTACAAGTTTAGTTGTTTATGGGGATTCGTTAATATTATTTGCTCTCTTTTCAAAGCATATTCGCCTAATGACGGCATCACATATGAAATCAGATTAACCGAACTAAATGGGAACGTTGTATTATTAATTAACAACATTTCTCATTAAATTCGCAAAATTAAGAGTATGATTTATTGCATGTTTCCAATAACCGTACAATAAAATTTTGCAATTTTTGTTGTATAGTCTCAAAAGCGAACCACATCGTTAGAATATCTATATTTTCATAATATGAACAAATTCATTCAATTAACAGTTTTTATTCAACACATTTTCACGCATCAAAGTGATAGAATAGTTTTAGCCGTGCAAAATGGCCTTTTTTAGTGCAAAATGGACTTTTGAAACCATATTTATATAATGAAAGCAGATGTGGAAAATTTTAATGTCAAATTTCACCGTTCAAGACATTTTAATGTTTCAGAAACAAATAAACCTTTGTTATTCATATTTGGATTGCGGCTACGTTTTAAAAAACAAAAGTTATTATCAAAACACCTCGAAGAAAATGTTGAACTTTTTAAATACACGTATTTGAATTTCACTTTTGCTTTCTTGAACGAATATATTAATGAAGAGGAATCTTGGAAGTGGTCCTGACATCCGATCGAGCTGAAACTCTGCAAATAGACTCAATGTCAATATCAATACACTTTCCTTCATCAAACTATTCTGTTCAATCCTCAGTCAAACCAAAAAAATGTATTTTTAAATACACTTCACTATTAAAAATAGATGCTTGATAGAAAAAAAACTTTGTTTTACGAGTTGATTTTTTGTGTGTTTTTTTTTTCATTACCAAACGTCGAAAATACCACCAATGGCCATTTAATTTAACGTATTTTCTTTGCCGTTAATCGTTTTTCTTCTCTCTATGTTGCAAACGTATACTATACACAGTGTTTTAGGCTCATACGACGAAACTTTAGTAATTATTCATTATTGTTAAGTATTGACTTTTTTTTTCATTAGTGCTAAAATACAAAATTTTGTAAAAATAAATAAATTAAAATAAATTTATGATAAGAAATTTTGTATTTTGGCACTAGTGAAAAAAAATCAATATTGTACAATTATTCATTATTGTACGGTATTGACTTTTTTTTTCATTATTGCCTAAATACAAAATTTCTTATCATAAATTTTGTATTTTGGCACTAATGAAAAAAAGTCAATACTGTACAATTATTCATTATTGTACAGTATTGACTTTTTTTTCATTAGTGCCAAAATACAAAATTTATGATAAATTTCTTATGTTTGCGTGGTTTACAAAGCGTTTGTTTAAACTTACCTTTATTATTACTATTTGAATTTCTTTGTTTGCGAACTATCGTCGCATTTCATAAATATGTCAAACAACTTCTGATGGATTCACTTTTAATTTAATTGATTACTTTTTTAAGAGATCAGTAAGATCAACATCAAGCAACGCCAACTCAATATTCTAAGTGTGTGGCAACGTTTACTTTATAATACCCTTGAATTTATTTATAAGTTAAAATGTGTTGGAACGATTTGCCGGCCTCGGTGTTTTTTCCCTACTACAATATGCATCTTTTCGAGACCCATGTTCATGTTCACTCCTTCCTCTCCTCAAACACTCCACATCCCCAGAGATGACACAGGTACTGAGAGAAATTCAAAATATTAAAAAAAAAAAATCCGAATAATTGTTTCGATAGCTCTCGGGATATTTACTTTCCTCATAGCCTTCTTTATGGAGCTAATGTAAAAAATGGTTGTTAAATTATTCAATGAACTCCTCAAAGATTTTTTTGTACAAAGAACTATTCAACGAAGCTTACAGTTTATCGCGGGATACGTCTCAGTGTTGTTAAGTTAAAATGTTAGTAGGTAGGTATTAGAATATTGTAATAGTAGTTTTAGAATAGGTAAACGCTACACACAAAATAAAAAATTAAATGTAAATAAATATACATATAAAAAAATCTGATAAAGCCCAAAATGAAACGTTTTGAGACTATACTACCTTTTTCACTTGTCAGTCAATTACACCGGAAGCTATCCGATTTTGGTTTTTTAGCACCCAATAAATTACACGAAAGCCATTCCATTGAACCCATCTTGTGGATTTTCCATACATAATATTAATTTCGGCCAAAAAATAATGATTTCATAATATATTCTTGGTCAGCCATGCCTGACGCGGGAAACGCAATAGAGCGAGTCGGGAATCATCAACACTCCTCATCTTCAGGCGATAACTAAAACAAAAGATTTTTAATCATTTTATTATTAAAATAAAATCAGATAGTTAACAGGTAGAATGTGCCTGGTGCTTAGGCAACAGTGGCGGTCTATAAGATTCTGACATTTCATAGACTTTCCATCCGACAACAGTTTACTGAGCACCTACTTAAAAATACGATTTAATTTATAAACATTTTATTTCAAACGCCCAGAGCTCTATTACAAACTATTCAGTAGATATTTTTTTAAGAAATTACAGTGAAAAAATAATAATAAAATTGCAGCACAAAAATATAAATATGTAACGTAAAAATAGACCACCATTATTCACGAAAAACAATCAATAATATTAAGAAATGTTATATTTAAAGCAATCGTTATCTATACATTAGACTGAATACAATTTTTTTTAAATATAAAACAGACACCAAGTCTTGGATCATCACTATCATCAGTCAAGACAGATAAGTATGTACTCCAACTAGATTCTGGTTGATCTCTGTCATTTAATGTAATGAAATATTGTTATCTTAGGTTATAATGTTTACATTAACTTCCATTTAATATTTCATTAACTATTTTATCTTTACATTTCCATATACATTTATAGTATTGTTATCCCTGTAGGATAGGGTACACTCGTTATTATGTCTTCACGGTTTAAAATGTATACAACGTTGTAGTTTACATTTTAGTTAAAGTTATGCATGTATCAAATAATATGTAAATACTCATTTATGTATGCAATACGTATTTCTCGACACAGGTATATCCTAGTGAGACAGATATCGAAAAACACCTGTAAAACAAGTTTATCTAAAAATAAATGAATTCATAAAATAATTAGAACAGTTCGCACATACAGCCTTTGAACTTTTCAATGTTTAAAACATTGTCGAACACATTTTTTAAAAATTTTTGGTAGAAAGACTGTGTAAATGTTGTATTGGGGAGTGAACATCGATAATTAAAATGAGTGGTGTATTATATATGTTTACTGTAAATGTCCGTCTAGTTAGTATTTTTTAATGATAAACTAATGTTTATAAGACAAGGTTTTATGCATGGCAAAAATGATAACAAATAATTATAAGCAATAATACAGCATTTCCTACAAAAATAAAGTTGGTTGTTTACAGGTGGAAAAAATATAATAAGCAGTAATTGTTGATTCAGGTACTAGAGCATATTGAATCATTTTGCGGGTTGGAAATAAGCCGACATAGCTCAGTTGTTACAAAGCACCTGACCGGACATCAGAAGGCACGGGTTCAATTCCCGCTGGCGGCATTTATTTTTACTCGGGAGATATTTTCAATTTGTATTAGTATTTCGGGCGACTAATTAAATCCAGGAGCTTGGATAAATAGAATTGGCATTTACACGATTTTTAATAAACACTATAATATATTTCATTATTTATTTATATACTCCCTGACAAGTTTCTACGAGGTTTTATATTATACACGATTTACTGCATGATACAAAGACAATGTGGGGTTTTTAATGTTTAGCGGTAAAAGTATTTTTTGGTATTTTTTAGTGTAAAGTTTTAAGTTTTTAAATTTTTTTAGTGTGTTTTCAGGTTTGTCCCTTGAATCTGTTACAATTTTTGATTATTTTAAAATTAACAACCAGAATATTCTCACAATTTCTGATTGAAATACCAAACAATAAATGCTAAATTAATGAAAGGTATAAAAATACCATCTCCGATGTAATGTGTATGAGAAGTGTTTGCGTTGATGCGCGATGATAAAGTATTTTAATTATGTATCTAATTATATAGGTAAGAAGAAAACGAAGGCATGATTTACTATTAGGCTTTTAATAAAAAATCGCAAAGTAGTGATCATCATACTGGATGTTAACGCCTTGAGAAAAGTCATTGTTTAAAGAAGAATTGTAAAACGGGAAAACACGTGTTAATTTAATGATATGGCAAAATACGAAATATGGAAATTTTAAGTTATATTTTATCAATAGAAACATCACTTATTTTGTTTTGATGCCACAAGTCACAAAACCGTCTGCATTATTTTATTTATTAATTTAATATTATAGAACAATTTACAGATTTTAAATATTTCACGGTGGGTACCTATAATATTTTTTCTTGTTATGTCTCATGCGTGGTATGTATATTTAGTAATTACGTATGTAGTGTATAGGTGTGTGTGTATGAGAGAGCGTGCGTGTATAAGTATGCACGAAGAAAACGAGAATTTCTAATTTATTAAGAATTTGTGAAATTATTGGTGATTCGGTTAAGGCGACGATCAAAATTTAATTATTTCTGAGGAACCTATCATTAAAAGCTCGGATGTTTCAAGAGGGATCCCTACAGATGCAAGTTATTTATATTAACGATTGATAAAAACAGGACCTGACAGTTGAAATATTTTATGTACAACGGTTTAAAAATTTTATAAAACATTTTACAACAGTAACTTCCTGGGAGATTCCTCTTTTCATCAGAAATAATTTAAATAAACCGCACGGAAATATCGATATTCTAAGCCTGCTAGGGAAAAGTCAACCGTAGGTCCGTACATTACGCCGGGCTACGCACCGAATATTGCTTTATGCGACTTCATCATTTATGTCGTAAAGATTTCCAATTTATTTTAGAGGTTTGATAGGGCAAATTCAACCTTAGGTCTGTCCAATACACCAGGGCCGCGCGTCGCATATTTTTGTGCACGGCTTCTTCACTTACGTCGTTAAGATTCTGGCTATATTTTAGGGTATTGTCTCGACTTATTACACCCCGTGTTCCGACATCATGATAATATTTACTAATTATTTTATAGGAAACCTGTTAATTCATTCGTTAAAGGCCTGCAATCCCGTTTTTAACCATATTTCCAATAATTTGCATGATTCTTAATTAGCAATATATACTTATCGAAGCGAAGTTAGCAGTCCACAATGGAGTGCTGGTACCTACCCTGATGTATGGAAGTATGGAACTGGCAAAGAAAGGATGAAAGTAGATTGAATGCTGTTGAAATGAGATCCCTGAGGCGTATGTGTGGTAAAACCATGTATGATCGTGTGAGGAATGTGGAGATCCGCAAAGAGTGCAAGGCTGATGTAAGCGTAATGAGTAAGATCAAGAAAGGGACGCTTAGATGGTTTGGGCATGTAGAGCAAATGAGCGAAGAAAGGAGTGTAAGGAGAATATACGATGCAAATGTGAATGGTAGCAAAAGTCGGGGACGCCCGAGGAAGACATGGCACGACCAAGTGAATCAGATAGGTACTTGAGTTGGGCCATGTCAAGAGTCAGAACAATAGAAGAGTATGTATGAGACGATGTATGAATGTGAATGAGGCAAGGAGTGTGTGCCGAGACCGACTTGTTTGGCGGTCCGTCCTCTCTGCCTATCCCTGCGGGGAAACGGCGTGATGGTTAGTAAGTAAGTAAGTAAGTAACAATAATCAATAATATTTGGTTGATTTGTATATTTTTGAAGCGCGATTCTTATGAAAAGTTAGGTATTATCAGCGCCCTGGAAATTCGGCGACAGGAGCGGACTGCTCTAATTGCGCTCGCATCGGGCCGTCCCCGGTGACAAGATCTGATTAGCCTTACCTTCCTCTTACTCATCTTCTTCCCATTCTACTGAATTCAACAGCTTCACAACATTCCCCATTTGGCAATGCCAGTCACATAAAAACATCAAAAACCTTTCCTAAATTAAAATATTCGGACCAAAATAGCTTTAAAAAACTGCGATGAAAACAGAATCAACAATAATTTTGAATAATTTCAAGACAATTATCATAATAATTTATGTTACGGTTATGCGCAAATAACATAATCTATAAAATAATAAACAATCAATGTGTAAGAATGCAGTCTTATAAATCCTAGTCTATTTCTAGCTTTCCGTTCCCTGGTAAATGAGCCATTGATGTCAATAATAAATTTTTATTCGTCCCTCTCGATGACTGATTTAGACTATAATTATGTTTACTGACTTCAAAGTGAAAAGGCCCCCCACATCTCATGGCTGGGTGCCTGTTATCAGAAACAGGAGATACAGACTCGATTCTCGACGAAATCTTGATCATCTGTATCCGGAAGGAATAAGCTAAGGCCAAAGATAAATCTGCTATTTTGAAGAGATGAGAATATTTTATACGTTGGTCAAACTTTTTCTTAAAATTATAAAACATTTATAGTTGGAACGGTAAGTTTAATTGTGGAGATGATGGGCGTTTAAACGGAACAGATGAATCATCTGAATTAATAAATTTGTAGAATAAGTTTGAAAATATATATTATTTTATAATATTATCGCCTATTTTAGCCCTCTGAGTTTGTCGACTATATAATAAGATAGTGTGTGCTGAAGTAGACAATTTCGTCAATAATTTATACGGATTCAGATTAAATGTTCTGCTGTTGCTAAAATATCTTATGTATTATTTGCGACTCTATTTGTGTCTTTTGTGTCTTCATTTGTTTATCTTGTGTCATTATTTGTATCGCTTGTGTCTCTTCTCTTCTACTATCATTTGAGTGAGCTTTCATATGATATAATATTTTTGTATTTTATTGTATTTTTTAGCCTTTATTCAAATGTTTGAAAATTAATGTCTCATATGTTTGAGTGGATTTACGTAACTGTTGAACATATTTGTGTTAACTGTGTTTTTATAACTGGATTTTTCTCACGTAAGTGAAATAGTTTGTAATAACCCAGCATAAATAAATTAATTCCAAGATTCATTTTAAAAGAAAAAAATTATTATTGTTATTCTGAATCATTTTCAGTATCTATTCTTGTTGTGCTTTGAGATTTTTACGACCAAAAAAATATCGTGATTCATTTTTGGATTATTATGCCGCGTTGTGCTTCCTCCTTTTTTAGCCAACGTTTAGTACAGCGTTACAGTGTCCACCATCTGCCCAAATCTACAAACTTTATGTCGACTATGGTTTGGTAAAACCCTTCAAGCCAAAAAATGAAACGTTTGCAGGAAACATTTCAAAACATTTTCAAAAAAAAATTCTTAAAAGTTAAAAATATTGAAGTTTGTAGAAAGTGGTTTGTTTATGAAAATTTTGATGTAAAACATTGCATTTATAATTTTGACAGATTTCAGATTTTTCTAGAAAAACATTAAAAATTCCTTAATCGGCAAAAATTACTTATATTAAGTATTCTATATGAAACCACTAAAAAATATTCCCAAAAAGTGAGGCTTAGTGGATTTTACCAAAACACAGTCGATATTATAAGAGATATTCATAAAAATATGACCGAATTGAACAATACAACGCCTATAAATAATAATTTTAATGTTTTCCGACAACAACTGTATCGATAATACACTGTTTTTTAAATCGAGCTTTATGTAACTTTTGTCATGACCAACTTCTACAGCAATAATTTGATAAACTTACATTATCGCGTTAAAAAAAAAAAATCATCAAAATAACAGGAAAGATAACGCATACCTTTATGATGTGTGTGTATCAACTAATTTATTTAAAGACAAGCGTGTCACTTAAAATCGAAACGCTTTCATGGAGGTTATCTCAAAGCTCTTATAATTCAAGTGATATTATTCCTGCCTGAGTTTTCATAATGCGTTCAGAGCTTCGCAAGATTAACTAAGTAATCAGAAAATATTTCTTTCCAGACCTCCCTGGTGACTTACAGATGTCGCTAGTGTCACCGGTGTGCAACTCATCCGTCAGACGGTACCGCTTCATTAATTAATATACATTTTGTAAAAACATTCGTGAATTTATTTTCATATTTTCAGTTTTAAAACGATTGATGCTGACATAAATAAGTTAATTTGTCAAAGTAGTGTGGAAATGAATCATTATCATCAGCCAAGACAAATCCAGTGCTATATCAATACCTCCAAGAGTCCTAGCTGCCGGAGCATGTTAAAAAGTTATAACGATACATTACCGTAAAATAAAGCCAGAATGTGAAAGACGTAAGTAAAGCAGCCGTGCACAAAAATATGCGACGTGCGGTTCTGGCGTATTGGACAGTCCTGCGGTTGAATTTGCCCTATCAAATCTCTAAAATAAAGTGGGAATCTTAACCCGGCGTAATGGACGGACCTACGGTCGACTTTGCCCTGGCAGACCTTGAAAATCGATCTTTCCGAGGGGTTTATTTTAATTATTTCTGATGAACGTATTACTAAAATCACAAATGTTTCTAGAGGAATCCTTCGGGAAGTTACTAATTCATCGTCTAGAAAAATAAAATCTGGTGTTTTCCGCTAATTATATAGTGAAAAACATTTCATAAAATTTTCAAACCATTTTACATAAAATATTTTAATGGTAAAATCCTGTTTGTATTAATGTAAAATTAAAATAACTCACATCCTCAAGGTTCTTTCTAGAAACATTTGATATTTTAGTAATACGGTCATCAGAAATAATTAAAATGCAAGCGTCGAGCAAACTCCCTTATTGTAGTCTTAATAGCATATTCTAAGACTTACTGTCCGCGTCCCAGATAAATACAAATTAAAATCAAGTTTTAGTTCTCAGGGCAATTTTTTTTTTGTGAACACAGACATTGTCTCTTCTTAACAATATAGTTTTCTTTTATGCTAACTAAATTAAAGTCAATTACAACATATTGCATTTACATCAGATAAAAATAGGAGAAAGAAATCTAAAAACTTATTTTTATATTACAACATCTAATTTTCCAAGACTTGCACCTTTTCAATTACAGCATTTTGGGCACCGATATTTAAACAAAATACCTACCTTGTAGCTATTTGACCACAGCAATAAACATCTCAAACATCTGCAATAACACTCATCGAACTAATTCCTGACCTTTGCGTCAGTCTGTATTATATATCGTCTGATATCCTGGTCCTCTCGATGCAGCATCAGCAGATCTCTATAAGCTATTCTGTGATGAGTTATCGTGGGGCAGGTGCTCAAGTTATTATTGCGTATTAATCGCCAGTCGCCAACGACGTTCGGGAGATGCCTCTACATCGGTATTGGTGGATACATTGTAGTGAATTATGACTGTCGGCTTGATCGAACTTGTGAAATATGTCGTTCATAATAATATCGCACTTGGTTCAACCAATATATTAGAAGGAGATGTAATATTCACAAAAACTTGTGTTGTCTCCACGTCTGGATAATAAAGAGAGTAAAATTTGTTTTTTCCGTACATTAGTTGTCACAAAATCTGTGCCTTTTCTATCTATCAATTTATGTAAAGAAGCGCGTCTATGGTGGGTAAATACTATTAGTCAATTATTTTTTATCCTGTTATAAACGGGACTGCAGGCCTTGCAGAATTGACAGAGTTCTTAATAAAGTATCTGTTAAACGCTAACGTTTTATGAGGACGGCGGAACACGTGAAATATTGATATTGATATACCGATATTGTCGCATTCCTTCATGATATTTATTAGGAAAATAATAATTTATTATGAACTTGGCATGCAATTACTTTTTTAACAGGATCACTTTTCCCTTTGTATTTTTTTAAAACGTAATCACATTATATAATCTTATTATGACAAAAATATTTTTTTCTGCTTTTTATTTGACTTTAGTAATTTTACAAATACAATATATTATTACGTATACGTGCACTAGCCACGTTGTGCGATAAGAAGTTTATGTATAAATGTAAAACAGTTATGTATTTTGAAAAGCTACCTACAACAATGGGTGCTAGTTCGATGGAATTCGAAGTTAAATATAAATATAGGTACCAATTTTTATTGGAATCACTTTCGAAGGTTATGTCCATCAATGTTATATATCATTAAAGAAGGAGATAATACTAAAAAATCTAAATTAAACATGAAACAGAACAAGACACTCATAATAAAAAGGCAACGGCCTCATCTAAGAATCGAACCCAGTATTTCTGTCTTAGCTAGGCCTTTAGCCCTAATTATTTTACTTAATTTTTGTCAATCTCATTTTTGAAATTCAGAATTAACAATTATAATTTGTAACCTAGATAGTGTCTATGGTTATCCACGAACCTAGGATCCCTGTATTACGTGGACAACCATATACACTATCTAGGTTACAAATTTTAATTTTTAATTCTCATATTTCAAATTCAGAATAAACTATTATTATTTGTGAGTTAGATAGTGTCTATGGATGTCAACGTAATACGGAGATCCTGGGTTCGATTCCCAGTTGAGACTGTTACCTTTTTTATTTTTCTGTATCTTGTTCTGTTTGATGTTTCGCTTAGATTTATTAGTATTATCTTCCTCTTCAACAAAATAGGTTAAGTTAGTAAGACACAACGTTAATATATTATCCACTTTGAACATTCCAGAGTTAAGTAGAAGCTTCGTTGAATCATTATAGGTTTGTATGTATTGTACTTAGGAAAAACGTCTATAAAAATCTCGAAACTCAAAGCGATATTATTTGTCATGTTTTTAGTTCAATAAAGCAGTTTTTTGGCAAGTTTTTTTATAAGCATTACCAAGATAGTATTAGGCCTATAAAAATGCTTTAAAGTGCGAAATCTCCTTCTTACAAACCCTATTTTCGGACATGATCATACTGTATAGATTCAGAGAAAAAATATCCTGCTGTCGCTCAAAAATATATAACGATTGTTAAGCTACTTATATTATGTTTCTCTTGGGTCTCTCTATGTGTCTCTTGTGTTTCTTGCCTTTCTTTGTATTATTTGTCATTTGAGTGAGTTTTTCCAAGATGTTGTATTTTTATGTAAATATTTTGTAACGTTTGACTGAGTAGGTTTTCGTAATCTTGTGTACCTATTTGAATAGTAACAGAGTTTTTATTACAGGATTGTTCTCGCGGAAGTGAAAACATCTGTAAGAACCCAGCATAAATAATAAAATTATACAATGTGAAAATTTAATTCTTTGGATTTTGATAGGAAAGCATTATAATATTTGTGCCTAAAGTTCACACAACAAAATAAAACATGCATTTTGGTGACGACTTTTTTGCATAAATCTGAACAAGTGACCTGTGTTAAAACCTTTTCACACCTGAATTAAAATTGACAATGATTTTAAAAATATTAAATACAGTGATATAATGTACACTCCTCTTTCAACCACAAGGAAGAGTAGTATTAAATATTTTCATTGTAATTGTAAAACTTATTACTTATATGAACTTTTTCCATTAATTTATAAAAAAAAATAAATGGTACTTACCACATTTTTTTTGATAAAAATTGGTGAAATTATTTGAAAAATGTTTTTTTTAATGATTCAGAAGTTTTTGCTACCAAAAAATAAAATATTTTGTTAAATTTAAAAAATATATAACATTGAATAAATTCTCTTTTAGGTTTCACGGCCAAAAGTATGATGGTTATTTATTTTTGGGATATTATGCCGTATTGCACTACCTCCTTCTTTAGCCAATGTTTCGAACAGCTTTATAGTTTCCATCATCACTTTACACATCTGCCCTGATGATAAACACTGTAATGCTATCCGAAACGTTGTCTAAAGAAGAAAGTAGCACAACACGGCATAATATCCCAAAAAGAAATAACTACAATTACTGAAAAAATACTTCCATAACTAACATCACACAAAAATTCCGGTAGACAAAAATAATCTTACGTAATGTAAAAATGGCTTCCGCCTGAAATAGAAGCTAAAATTGTGTAAACGAAAAAATAATACGCGAAGCCTTTTATACCTGCAATCGGAAAACGAAAACCGCCATTTTTTATTAGCTCTAGATAATGGGGAAAAAATTCTTGATTCTGTGTATTTTCAAATATACACACGGTAAAAAAACTGAAAGGGTTAAAAGAAATTACGAATTTTTGTCCGTCTGGATAAGAAGTGCGTGATTCTGCCCGATTCCAAATGATACACGCCGAAATGGATAATAAACAAAAGTAACATCTAGATATGGTCCATTAGAAAATCTCTCTTAATTCAGCCTGAACTATGCGGATGCACTAGCAAGTCTTTAAGATCAAACTGTCCATTCAATGAGTCATAACTTTTAATAGCGTACTGCTAATTATTCAAATTTTGATTCGTAAGTACAAGTGCGATATTAGCTATACTGAGCGTCCCCCAGTGTGCCAATATTAGCTATCAGAAATAACCATCGCATTCATTATGCCCGCCTGATACCTTTCTTTGAAGAATTGATCAGGATGCAGACCAATCATGATGTCTATGGTTCTAATGACAATATAGTGTGTGTTTTATTCTGAGAACCACTGCATCAATTGCTTACACGAAGAAAACTGACTGATAAAAACGCTAATTTATTGAGAATCTTTTCAAATTAATCGTCATCCGGTAAAAAATGGGATTTCAGGTTTTTAACGAATGAATTGATAAGTTTCCTGATAAACTATTAGTAAAATATCAATGAATTGTTACGATGTTGGAACACGTGTTTAAAATAATCATTCTCGCATTTCGTCTCTAAACATCTCAAACTCTTTCGATTTACTAAACATTTGTCAGGAAGCCGCCTGCAGTGGCGTTTTTAACCGGATTACCAATATTTAATAATAGATTTTTAATAAATCAGCAATACGAATTTTTCTTTGTTTACTTTTGTAATCATAAACTTGTAATTGTCTGAACTTTTACGAATTCGTTTTCACCTTTGGACCCAAAATATATATTTTACCATCCACTACTACTTACTTCAAGTCTACTTGTCGGACAGTTGCGAATTAAGTATGTCTGAAGTATTTTCAATTTTTTAAAGCTGAAACTCGACAAATCGGCTCGTTGTCGATGACAATGCATTCTATCTATGTAGCAATCACATATACACACGTAGTTATATACGTATTTCTCTCAAAATGGACTACATTAAAGAAATTAATAAACGAAGTAAATGTCGGACCTATGCGATCCACGTTTGGATCACAAACAGACAGACGCGGATAGCGACTTTATTTTAGTACTAGCTGACCCGTACCCGGCGTTGGTAGGTGTTATCTTTAAGATATAGACATACCACAGAAAACTTTTCTGTAGGCCTTTTTAAGATATACAATTCTGCAGTACCTTATTTTGACGTATCTCATAAGGTTTAGCCAGCGTTAACAATGTCGTGCCCGAAAATATATTTTTACGACTTGATTATAAAACATCAACTTTTCTCTACTTTCTTTAAATACATTATTATGCATGTATTATATATGTAAACCTTCCGGAAGAAAATTTCTAAATGATAATGAAAACCTTATCAAAATCCGTTCCGAATTTTAGAATAACTAATCGCACAAACAGACAGATGCAAATAGCGACTTTATTTTATACTATTTAGAGATAATATAGAAGAGATATGAAAAAAAATTCTTTGGTTGATTTTCACAAGCATCACATTCTCTATAGATCTTCTGTCGTCTTCTCAAACCATACTCCTTACTTATAGACGTGCGACCAAAGAATGACCGTCTAAATACTTCATCGGCATATTTATTGGGTTTAAATTATAATACAGTGCGCCTGGCCTTTCATGTGATAGGTTTATGATACTGGATGCAAATCAAATAAGAAAAATCTGCCGCGCTGCACTTCTGTAGCTACGTATGAGGGATCGTTGGCTGAACCAGACGGAATCCTAATCGAATCGGTCATCGGTTGGTTTAATTGGATTGATATATCACTTCTGGGAAAGAGCTTAATCAAAGGTAAATTAGATAGCTATTTTAGATGGGAATTGAATATCATTTTGAGGAACAGAAAAAAAAATTTCACCTCATTTTTTATTTTTTAACGCAAGGATCGCTGGAGAAAAAAAACATCAGGGCAAATTCCATCATTGAGGATGCTGTGTGGAAAGGATAAAGGATTTGTCCAGGAGTGCCGGACGTACGAATCCATCCCTCGGTCGAGAGAGATTTGCAGGGTTGGTCAAAAGGTCACCCTCAACGTTTCAAAAAAAATTTCACCTTTTTTTTTTTTTTCACACAAGGATCGCTGGGGAAAAAAACGTCAGGGCAAATTCCATCTTTGGGGATGCTGTGTGGAAAGGATAAAGGATTTGTCCAGGAGTGCCGGACGTATGAATCCTTCCCTCGGTCGAGAGAGTTTTGCTGGGTTGGTCAAAAGGTCTCCTTCAACCAGCTTCTCCCGATCCGACCGGCCACGCAGTAGATGGACAAACGCATCGGCCGCCAAGAACTAGACAAATCTCACCCTCATTAACCCGGACACCCCTGCAAAGTCACCAAACGTATCAAACCACTTTGGGTTATCCAACAAATGATTTCCAGGGCGACCGTACCCATACCCGCCTCCCAAATATTAATAATGATTTGAATATGATCTAATTTAGGTAATGTTTGTTCCCAGTTTTTTTACAGTACAAGAGTTTCAACTACTCTCAACCATCTGGAGCCAGTGAGACCATGGCATCCCCAAATGCGGTATATTGTAAGGCTGGAGGTAGTGGGGAGGGGGAGAAGATAGGGAAGATGATGGTGGGGAAGTGACTGGCTATTCAAACACGGCTCAAGCCATTTCAAGCAAATTTTCAATTGAATGGAGGTCTAACACCATGCCTATACTGAGAATATCTTCCTCTCTGGAACATGCCGGAAATACCCCTTATATTATTACTAAATGATTAAGCTGTAAAATAATATAAAGGATTTGAACCCGAGAGCCTTACCCCTCAACCACAGAGGCCATCAAAATATATATTATCTTTCCATATATCATATCTTTCAATACTTCAATTGTCTTTTTTTTCTGTTAATTTATTTTCATGTGATCAATATCCTAAGACCTTCCTGTCGTATTTAGCCACTGTTTTTTTTCCGTGATTCATTAAAAATTAAAAATTAAATTAAAACAATCACATGATTAGCGGGTGTCATTAAAAAGTTCTAACAATTTTTTGTAAGATTCGAGAAATTAGGCTAGCTTATTTCTCATTTCTACCAAAATTATTTCAAGTACTTTTTGATGTCAAACGTCTTTTTGCGCACCTAGAGGAGGTGGGGGGGTAAAACCGGTTCTTGCGTAGCAAACGTGGAAAGACGGGACGACGCTCTTGCACGGAACGACACATAAAATTGTACTGTAAATGCATTCCGTGACGATTATTTTTTTACTTCTTCAATAATCGCAATTTACTTTTTGTGGCATGTTTTAAATTTAAAAAAAAATAACGAACCCACTAATTATTAATCAAAATTAGCGACATGATAGAAAAACTTTTTTTTTAATTTTGTGATCGCGATATCGGCGCTTTTTTCGTAACATTTACCCTCAATTATCAGTATGATATCTGCTATATGCAATATGGTGACAAGTTCAAAAATATATATTACATTCTCTCTATTTCTACGCGAGTCAGTGTAAATTTTCAAACTTAGAGGGTGATCTCAGTCAGAAGTAAATTTAATTTTTATGTTTTAAACATGTTGTGTATGTATGGTATACCTATCTGTCACGTTATATCTCAATGGTTCGATACTAATAATAATAGCATAAGATATCTGTCTTTCGCCTTCGTCTTATTGGCCAAAAATCACAGTCACGCGTGCAGCAGAATATCGCCTGATTAATTGCACGGTATAACTTCCATAGCGTTGCAAATCGCGCGCGCAAAGGTGAGCCACGCTTTTGGCGCGAGATTATCTGTCATTATGTGTCACAGATTGAAATAGGAAATTTAATGCAGTTTCGCGGGGTTTTACACGCAGGATTGTGATCCTAGAACTGCTGATTTATGGCAGAGGAGTGTTGGAAATCATCACTTATTGTATTCAATTAATCCTATAACAAAGCTAGCCACTCCCCTCGAAATAGGATTGTTGATCATTTGGAACCCAGGTTAGTAAGAATTCAATGCCTACGTCATATTGGAGGTAAATTTAATTTAATTTATTTAGTTAAAAAAAAGGATACGGGAGATGAGTAAAATGGAACATTAGTTCAATACTAAAAAGTAGTTACACGTCTCGCAAGGCAAAAGATGGCGAGTTAAAATATGAAATAAATGTACTTTTATTGAAACTTGTAAAAAGAGTTAAAATATAAATTAACTGATTTTTATTGAAGCTTCTGAAAAGAGTTAAAATATAAATTAACGGATTTTTATTGAAGCTTCTGAAAAGAGTTAAAATATAAAATCAACGGGGTTTTATTGAAGCTTGTGAAAAGAGTTTAGATATAAATTAATGGATTTTTCTTGAAATTTCTGAAAGAAGTTAAAATATAAAATTAACGGAGTTTTATTGAAGCTTGTGAAAACTGTTAAAATATTAAATTAATGGACTTTTATTGAAGCTTGTGAAAAGCACGTCGAACACAGACATAGGAATTAATAGACGAGAAGATAATGGCGAGGGGTAAAATCAACTGTTGAAGAACGAAGGGGGTAAAGCTGACTGTGATTCGTCAATAAATCAATCTGACAGTAAATAGGCATCTCGCATTATAATATCACCATTTAGTTCTTAAAAGTAAAATCTGCTTTTGAATGAATAGACATTTTTACATGGGAGCGCAAATTACTCGCCACGTTATGAACAAATTTGCGAAGTCCAAATTCGGCAAAAAAATTCGGTTCTATTTTCAGAGTCGAATATTTCGTTTAAGTATTTAGTTAAGACACTTTTATAAATGTTCATAATTTACTTCCCAGCAACCAACCAGCTTTGTGTTTCGCGTCCAGACGTTTCTCGATGTGATAGTATATTATGTTTCTACAACTGATCCATATTATACGATGTGAATATGCTTAAAATAAAGTAAAATAATGCTTATATATGGAATGTAATACGAAAATTGGGTTTATTCTCTTTTTCACATCTATTTTTACAAGTTTTCATAGCACAAGTCAACATTTTGCCGTGTTATTTCGTAAAATGAACCGATGATGCCTCGACCATAGTTCGCACAAGAATGATGACGTCACGTTTTCAAATTTCACTTGAGGCCATACGCGAGCACAGCCGGCTCCAATGGAACCGGTATGGGGAGTGGGGAATAATACGCTTTTAATCACTTAGGGCAGGTGTACTAATATTCATATGTCTATGACGTCGAAGGTGAAAAGATTAGTGTCCCACATGTATTTTCTAACTTAACTCTTTCTTATGCAAATAAAAATATAGGTAAGCGGTTTATTAAGTTTCTATTAAGGCTTATTAAATTATTTCGTCCATTCATTTTTTGTATTATTTTTGGTGAAACGATAATAGCGCTTTTTTTTAATTAGTACTATTTGCATTGGTTAAAATGTAATTCCTAGCAACGAAGACTTCGCTGTTCAAAGTCGAAAGGCATACATCGGTAAGACTTTCAAAATAGAAGTTTAAAAACCATTTTTCATGAATTATAAAAATAAACCATCTTGAGTTACCATGTGTGTAATTTTAAAATTGATTTAGAATTTTAATATGAATTTTAATAACAAACAAATGAGTTATTTTGTTTAGAATTTCAAAAATATATACAGTGTTCCTGTAAATTCTCGTGCAATATCTCGTATTTAGTGATAGAAAGCAAAACCGAAATAACATACCTAGGCATTACAGTAGAATGATGCATCAAATGGTCCACACATAAACATACTCAAAGACAAAGTGAGGAATCTAACATATATCTTTAGATGTCTAAGATATATCCTAAATAAGGATTGGCTCGGAATGAAGTACTTTGCCTTATGCAAATCAATAATACAGGGTGTCCAAAAAGCGTGGCGGGTATTTGGAAGGTGGATAAAATAAAATATAATATTCATATTAAAATACGTTGTAAAAGAAAAACATGTTAACTTTTAATATGATTTAAGATTTTCACGGCCAAAAGTATTTTTGTTATTTGTTTTTGGGGTGTTATGCCGTGTTGCGCTAACTCCTTAAAAAAACTCCTGTAAACTCGGCTACCCTGACAAGTCGGCATTTGCCGAGCATTAGATTGACACCGGGCATTACTTTGGATTTGTTCCTAAAGTCCTGGGGATACCCAAAACTTAAAGAGCACGGCTGATTACGGAGGCCATTGAAATCCATAAAAATCCCGTAAACATTAACAGAGACGATAGAGCTAAGCTCAATAGTTCTTGGTAATTGACGGCTACACCAGAGCTAAACGAAGAAAACCACTTTAAATAAAAAATGATACGTTAATGTTAGCTCAGAGGGTTGGAGCTGGCAACACGGTATCACAACCTTATACATAAGCTCACATTTCACCCCAACCTCAAATAACACATCTGCCCTGATGATGGACACCGTAACGTTGGCTAAAGAAGGAGTTAGCGCAACACGGCATAACACCCCAAAAACAAATAACAAAAATGTTAACTTTTATTTGAAATATATTCTTACTATGTAAATTTAAATAAGTAAATATAAAAATCTTTGTTCTGACACTGATCTGAAAATGCATTTAGAAAAGATTATGTTGTCCAGATGCTGGCACTCCTCTAAGCTTGAATGGTAACAACGCGTTGATACATCGTTTTTGAGATGGCTGCCATTTCTGTTCTGATAGACAGAATTGCTGCTACTAGGTAGAGGAGAATCCTAAGCGAAAACATCAACGACCACTTCGTATCCTGGGCTGCAATATCTACTAAAGGTATAATTGTTCCAAATTTTCATGATGATCGACAAGGGCGAGCACTCACTTTGAATAGCGACTGTTATTGCGATATTTAAGAAACTTTTTGACCAAAAGGTCCAAGAATTTCAAGATTTTAATTCAAAACATGGTGCTAACAAGACCAAGCACTAATCAAGTATTGAAGCTGTGAACGTATCGTTCCCGAAGAAAGTGATTTCTCGTAGATGCACAATTAACTAACCATCTAGAAGCCCTGACCTCAGTTCGCTGGATTATTTTTATGGGGATACATAAAAAGTAAGGTATGTGAAAACCAACTGAAGAATTTGACACTATTGTAGAAAAATACCAGATCAGAAATGGCAGCCATCTTAAGAGCGATATGTGAAATATCAATAGCGAAAAAGATTTTAAATTTCATCTGAAAAACCACACTAAAAATGTAAACTGAATACTTTAACAAAATAAATAACGAGCAGAATAAAACATTCCCCATATATGTACATAAGCCTAGCATTATTATGATGGTATATCTTATGTATAACATTATTTGAAATACATTTCAACATATTACATTTTGACCGGTCGGTGGCCGAGTTGACATCGCGTTTGGGTCCCACCCAGGCTTAGTGTGTTCAATTCCTCGGCTGGCTAAGTCCTCCATCACAACACAAGCAACATTTTCAGCTTACTGTGGTGGTAGTAGGAGATTTTCAAATATTGTTAGGTTATTCGTAACCCGGGATCATTTGTCTTTCTTTTTTAGTAAAAAAAATATATATACATATGCAATGAACATAATAATCATTTCACTCATATATAACATTTTGTGAAATGATTACTGTGTTCATAACATATTTTGCAATGTACATAGTAATTATTTTTCTTATACAGGGTTTTCCAATAAGAGGTGTTATTTTGAATAGCCTGCTATTTCGGTAAATGTTACTTTTGAAGCTGTCATTTTTTGACATTTGACAAGTAGAAACTACATCATTAATAAAAATGGAACAATACACGCTTCAATAACGCATTTAAGTTATTAAAATTCACTTGAGTGAATCAAATGCAAATCATCTTGAGTGATGAGGCCCAATTCCACTTCGGTGGCTTCGTCAACAAGCAAAATTGTCGCATCTGGGGCTCGGAAAACCCAAGAGTTATTGTTGAAAAGCCTCTTTATTTTCAACGTGTGACTGTTTGGTGCGGTTTATGGTCCGGCGGAGTCATTGGACCTTACTTTTTCGAAAATGAGGCTGGAGCAACAGTTACAGTGAATGGATTGCGCTATCGAGAGATGATTAATATTTTTTTATGGCCGGAATTGGATGGCATTGATCTGGACAACGTTTACTTTCAACAAGACGGCGCTACGTGCCACACAAGCAACGAAACTATTGATCTTTTACGATTGAATATCAAAATAACACCTCTTATTGGAAAAACCCTGTATATAACATGATGTGAAATACATTGCAACATATGCATTGAACATGGTAATCATTTCACTTATATATAACATTACTATGTTCATTGCATATATTGCTTTTTTTTAATAAACACATTTAAAAAAGTATTTATATTTTAATTATTTTTCTCAAATCTACAATTTCTTTAGTTGCATTTCCGATTCTCTCAAAAACCTTCTTCCCGCAAACCAAGCACAAAACGCCATCTACAGAGGATAAATAAAATTAAAGCGTCTAGGTGTCCGGAACAGTTGGTCATACTTTATTGTTTTAGTGTCTAATAATATATTTAGCACTATTTATCGCTGCAGACGGATGCAATAATCCCCAAGTAATGCTGATTCAAAGTTAGATTAACTTAATCGGTAGTTATAGGATTGGGACGGTTATAGGACTCATAAAAAGATACTGACTTAATATACTCAATTATTATAATGGAATAATTTATTGAGTAAAACCTCAAATTGTAATATTTAATCATTGGAGAGAATATTAACCAATCTCAAATAAAAACTGCTCAGACAACTGAGCTATTTCGAACATATCATCTTCCGTTATTTATTTATTAAGACGTACACAGTACAATATGATACAGTTAAGGATATTTTTCGTTATCACATAGTTTAGTACTCATTACGTATGTCCATAAAATATCATTATGTAATTTCGCCTGAGATTGTTCTGAAAACTAATGATTTTAAGTTAAAATCAATGAATTAAAGTTTAAATTTATGTATTAGTAGGTAATAGTTATAGAAGGAAGAAAGTGTGTCTGGAGAGAAAAAAATTCATTGAAACCAAGAATTATAATATGCTCACGAATTGTAATTGACTGTTAATACATAGAAGTTTTGAAAAATGAAGTGAAAGTGTTTTTGAAATATGTCACGCTAAGAAATTTAATAAGTTCGTTCTGTATGTTAGAAAGGAATCATGAAAGAAGTCTAAATCTAGTAATTTTTTGTAGTGGGTGTAAGTTGTGCGCGAGTAATTACTGAGTTATTTTACATGGGTTAGGAAAGATAAAAGATAATGCTGGTAGATCTTTGTCGAGGTTATTATCTCTACAGTGACTCTTTTAAAATAACTTAAATTTATATTTGATATTGTATCTCCACTTAAACCATAGAAATAAGATAAAAATACTTATAATACCCACACTCAGGCTTCGCGTTCGTGGCATTTTTTTTTTTAATTGTGTACATTTATTACAATATTTTTTATACATCTTTCAATGTTTTATGTAACTATCCACGTATGTATAAAAAAAAATTCAATAGTAAAAAAAACATACAACAATTGATTGTACAATATGTAAACATAATTAATATCGGAGTACTTTTAAGATACTCTCCGGTAAAAAAACTATGCATGTGTGTATTGGAAGAAAGTGTTATTTAAAAATCCTCTCAATAACTAAATAGTAATATTCTCGGGTCAAACTGGGGAGCTATTCTATGTGCTTATATATATAGATAATAATATGTACAGTTACAAAAATGGAAAAAAATATTTATGAAGAAGATTTTAATTACAGTTGTAGTTTCATCGTTTAATTTTTTAATAAAATTTCAGCAAAATGCAACCTAAAATCCTTCCGGTACGTGATGTTACACCCTGTATAGTATGCATGTGTGAAAGATATTCAAAGATTTTTATTTATAAATATGTTTATTTTTAATATATAAGTACATCTGAAAGTTTTTATCGTGTTTCTAAAAAATAAGGAATATATATAGCACATTTTAAATATATCGGAAATATTGCAAACCAGACAAAATTCCGAAAAGCCTTGTGGGTTAATCCATCACCATCCACCTAAAGAGTGAAAATATATTTGTTAAGCTTTTGTCAATCATAAGCAGTTCATGATTATAAAATACGGGTTTAAATACCTCCAGTTTCCACTCCTTAAAGTATTTCTGACGTTTCAACCTAATTTAATATTCAATTCATACCATTTGCTCCCATCAAGAGTCTTCTCATTGAGAGCCTTTATTCAAAAAAAATTTAACAGAAGCTCTACACATATGTACGGAACACAAAGAATTCACTTCAATCCCGATATTTTATTCATCAGTCCACAACATTGATGCCTTCTCCGTAGAGGTAAGTACGTAACGTAGAATATATTTATATTCGTAGCGGGAATAACGTAGTAGGAAATACGAAATACCGCGGCAATCACTATTACGTTTATTTTACGGTCGCAAACCGTTAAGGTTCTGCGAAAAGTCTGTACGTACATAGCATTGATATGGGACTTGCTAGATAGGCTATTGTTTTTTTAACTTTATTTCTGGATTAGTTACTTCCCACACCCATATAAACTTGATGAAAAATGAGTAAGGCTTTTTTATCAAGATGCTATTAAAATGTCCCAATAAAATATTAGTCATTCAGAATATATCTAAACACGTGTTTACGCAGTTGCCCGTGTCCGAATAAATATAATTGTGTACCATTATTATTTTGAAGAACACGTGTTCCGACTTCCTCATAACGTATTAAGGCGATGCACTACGTCGTGTAATATTTTAAATCCAATAACAACCCTTACGTAGATGGCGATAAGTTTTAAATTCCCGCTTAACACCATCTGCCTGTTTTGATTTATGCAAGAAAAAAACATTGCCAAAAAGTGCCTTTTATTTTATTTTGTGGATGTTCAGGCATAAATATTAAAAATTTTTACTGATCATTTTATAAATAACTTCATTTGCCACATTATACAATAAAATCATAACCGAAAATGGGATCGAAAGTAGGAGATTTTGAACTTTAAAGTAGTTTTCATAGGTCTATACATTATTTTTTTCTGGGCTTATAAAAAGATTTATCTAAAAATACTCGATTATTTCAAAGGCCAAAATGTATTCCACTCGCAGTATTTAATTAAAGCATCTGAAACATTTCAAGGCGACCAAATTTTCAAACCAAAAACACATGATTTTTCATTACTACGTATGGCATCGCCTTAATGTTTTAGTTAGTCGCTTACAATAATGCTTATCGCCAACTATTTCGCCTACCGGGATACTGCAGCGCTACAGAAATGTTCCTGGAGAGACGAGTGCTCATGACGCAGCCTGGATGAAATCCTCACTGATGGCCCTCTGGAAAGTACTACTCGGTATTTTACACTTCTATTCGGTATTTTTTGTGCCTATCTATGTATTCTTAATATTTGTCTATTATTTTAAAATATGGAATGTATTGCATTGCACTACCCCTGTATACATTCGGATTGGAAAAACCTCTTACTATTGCCCTGGTGAAAGATCATAGTAAATGATCGAAATGTTGCTTGAAATCTCTTTAGTCGTGTTTGGTGACAAGATCTGAATAACCAGTTACTTCTCAACCTTCCTCTTCCCTATCTCCTTCCCTCCTATAATTCGATTATATTCTTTACTCTACTCCCTTCGCTCTCATGTTGTATCCGGAACTAGAGAGGGCAAATGAAGTGGGGAAGATGAAGGTTGTAAAGTATCTGACAGTTAAGGTCTGGTCACACATCTGTCACCTATTGCAATTTGGTGCTATGACATCCCCAATAAGGAATGTGAGTGAAAAGTTTTATAAATATAGAAAATATTATTTATTATAATACTACATAGCATACATGCTTGCGGCACGCTCCAGAATGAAAAATACTCTTAGTATCGCCATGGCTTAAAACCACCATTCAGAATCAAAATGTTGCTTGAAATGGCTTTAGCCGTGTTTGGTGATCAGATTTGAATAGCCAGGTACTTACTCATCTCCTTCCCCTCCCCACTTCCTTCAGCATCACAACATACCCCAACTGGGGATGCCATAGTCTCACTGGCTCAGGCTTTTGTGTTTAATTCACATTAAAAAAAGTTTGCCGTGTGATGTTCAGCATATTTGCATTCAATGCAGTTGATCAGGGTTTGATTCTCGGCAGTGGCAATTTATGTATTTTTTTAAATATGAAATATGATAATATATGCAGAACTGTAAAAATCCATGCAGTAATTGTTCAAAGTTCTGTTGTAGTTATCTGGCTAGAACTGAATGAATTACTGGAACTTTTCGATATCGAAATTCTGAAGCCAATCTTATCTGTCTTATTTCAACGATACCATATTACCCATACACGTAAACGCGCAACGTACACGTATCTCAAATTTATCCCCCTGTCCACCCCTTTCCGAAGCAGCGAGAGGGTGGGCCACGTCGATAGAATTCGTCCTTTTTATCACGTACACATACATAGAAGCCTCACCCACACCGTAACTCTACGCGAGCAAAAAACACCCCGTAGCCTGTAGCCCGTAGCCTCCTAGAGGGTAGCTACGAGTCTTTGCTACGTGGAGGAGGTGCGTGAACCAATAGGCTATCGAACGTAACGTATCGGAGACTGTATGCGCGCTTCCCATTGGTTGATTGGTTCCACGCTATTGGCTGATCGGTTAACTGCAGTGCGCAGACTCGAACCGATATGTAGCGGACAGTTTAACCGATATCAAGGTTGTATATGACGTATATACGGGTCTTGGGTCTACGTCGCTTGGGTCGTATATAATACGTACTCTTAAATATTATACCTATCGATTCGTTCGTTGTACTGGTGTGAACCGATGGGCATAATTAAGTCAAATCAAAATGCTCGGATGCATCTAAATGGATTATTTTTATCTTGATTTATTTTGGTAGTAGTTTTTGTCGTTTGTTCGTCGAATCGGACAGCATCAGTGTCAATCACCAGGGCAGATGTGTAATTTAACACTATTCGATAAGTTGGCTATAGAAGGAGTTGGTTGAACACCCCAAAAATATACTTTAAAAATACTTATTTCGGTTGTCATTTTGTCTGTAACTCTGGACTCTGGTTCAATGAACTCCGAAACTTTTTCTGGTTCAATGAACAAGGATTTATTTTGAATTTATGGGTCAGTTTCAAAATTAAAACTGGTTGTGGGAACAGTTCAGACAATCAATGAAGTAGGTTCCAATATTATTATATTTTAATTAAATAATCAATAATAATACTACATTTTAAATGTGTATGTTTTTGTTAAAATTTCTGACAGATGTAATTCTGTTCAATCGAAAGGTCAATTTCTGATGAAATCCAAACAATTTTTTATAAATAAATATTCTGCTTCACAGACCCTACAATTATAATATCCCGTGATTCTTCACGTGTTTGCGCTAGTATTCGCATATTGATTAACGTGATGATAAGGCAGTGATTAACTGCAGGCAATTTGTCCACTGGAAATAATGAATTAGAACTTTGGTAAAGGTTATGAAAACTGTTTGTCATAAACAGCAATTGTTTGGTTAATCGTGCAGTGAAAACCATAATATTCTTTTGAGAATGTTGTAAGGCTAAAGGTGAAAGGGTTTCAGATTTAGATACTTAACAATTCAATACAAATAAATCCATTGTTTGCATCGTTATTTAACATATTTGCAAAAGGACTATAACTAAATGTGTGGAAAAATATAATTTTTGTGCAGGGATTGATATTTCATTCCGTTCTTTTGACATTGCGAAACTTTATTCAATTCACAGACCATTCCCATACGAGACATGCTCATTTTCCTGAATAATGCTCGGTAGTTACTGTAGCGTATACATTATTATAATCTCCGTACATTAACATTCCTGCTCATAGTAAATAGTATCTCCCACGTTAAAGGCTCTGTGTTGGATCAAATGATGAAAGAACCACTCTAGAATAGAAGATGATATTACATTGCTGCCTTAATATATTGGAATCATTGTGAAGGTAAAGCATGTTATCATAAATTGAAATAAAAATTAAGATGATATTATTACATTGCGGCCTTTATATTTTGGAATCATTGTGAAAAGAAAGCATGTTATTTATTATAAATAGAAATAAAAATCAAGATCACATTACTTTGCGGCCTTAATATATTGGAATCATTGTGAAGAGAAAGCATGTTATTATAAATAGAAATAAAAATCAAGACGATATTAAATTACTGTCTTAATACATTGGAATCACTGTAAAGGGAAAGCATATTATTATAAATGGAAGTTAAAAGGAAGACGATATTACATTGCTGCCTATATTGGAATCATTGTGAAGGTAAAGCATGTTATCATAAATTGAAATAAAAATCAAGATGATATTATTGCATTGCGGCCTTTATATTTTGAAATCATTGTGAAGGGAAAGCATGTTATTATAAATGGAAATAAAAATCAAGACGATATTAAATTGCTGTCTTAATATATTGGAATCACTGTAAAGGGAAAGCATATTATTTTAATGGAAGTTAAAATCAAGACAATGAAATTTGTAGGGTTTATTTGCAATTTTTTCACTTCAGAGTTTCGAACTAGTATTTTAGGATTTGCATGTCATTATTTTCATTTAACTTACAATATTCCAGTTCAGATCCTTTACTATGAAGAACGTGTAGTCAGCGTTTGAAATTACGCTTCCACTGAGGTTTTGTTTAAAAATTTCATTAACTTATAAACAATAATAGGCCCATTCAGGTTAACAGGGATTTATTTTTACAACTACTGTAAATTTAATGTTTTATCGTTTAATTAATTTAGTAAATTTCATATGACCTCTCCGTAAATTATACCACTGCGTGTGAGCTATTGGCATCTTTGGTTGTAGAAGACGGTGACGAAGGTAACATGAGACATAAAGATAACATGGATATTCAGATCTCGTTCTTCAACTAAATAAATTTTTCTTTATTACGTAACTTTCGATTCTGAGTGGTGGCATGTCAGCAGTGTGATCCTGAACGTATTTTCCATCCTGAATTACCTAGAGGTACCTGGACAAAGTTGTTAAAATAAGATTAAACTTAAATTGGTACAGAAAATTAATCTTTGGTGACTGGCTCATCAAAATAAAATCTCTCGTCTTAATTTCAGACTTGACTAAAAGTGGAACAATCATGTAAAATGACAATGTCATTCTTCCAACATTTCTTAAATCAAGCAAGTAATGCGCATAAAAATAGAATCGTATTGCATCTTAACAATGTGGGTTAATGTCAAGTTTTCCTAAGACACCTGCCTCATCGATCTTAAATAGAAATTGATTATTTACCAGTGTAGAAATGAATGACAATATTGACGTTCGATTCTGCAGTTAATTCTCTCACTGACTCTGCAAACTCTACGTTTTAACGTTTTAAGATCTATGTTGCAGGTTCCGCGCTGAATCAGGCTGTATTGCACTGTATCTTTGCACTCCGTAGACTCGCCGTAGAATCTACGAGCTGCTCCTGCGACCGGCTAGAGCCAGATAAGGTAGTCGGGGTGCGCAAAGCCTCCCTCTACCTCAGTGGTAGTGCATCGCAACGTATACGTGAACGTGCTTCTAGAAAGATGAACAAAATCACTCGATTTGTGAACGCGCGGCACAAGTTAGTGTGCGGGCGGTATTTTCAATTATTGTCTATTTTACTTATGACAATATTTTTATTTTGTATTTTGAAAATTAGTTACCTGCTCTTTGACGGATTATCATCAACTATGTGAGCATATATTTAATTAAAAACCCACAAACGTTTCGAAACAACCTTTCTTTCGTTGGGGCAGATAAAAAAAATAGTTTTTTAAACGTATTAAAAAGTTATGAAACATTCATACCTCTCTATGTATTATTTATTGATAAACATAATTCGGTGATTTCGCCAAATTACTCCTCATTTGCGCAGTTTAAAATAAAAATAACACTTGATTTCAACTTAATTACTAATGTAAACAACTCCTTATATTGGGGAAGATGTAAACATGCACAAAATATGTTCTTAGGTTGTTAGTTAGGTTTAGGTTAGTTTAACTTTGTTTTGTAAAGAATGGAATTATAATGCATCTTTTACCGTCACCTACGACATAAAGAGTTGTTTCTTGTAGTAATTAAGTTGAAACCATGTGTTATTTTTTGCATATTAAGCGCAAAGCGGAATTCTAGAATTTTACTGTAGGGGTGAACAGATACAAACGGATTTAATAGGAGTTTTTCTTTTCTACGATTACGTAAAATATATTTTGTAAGGGCTCTAAAATCTCTTCAAGGATTTTTTAAGTCATGTGAGCACTTTATTCAAAAGTAATCAAAAAAGATTTTGTATTTATTTTGGTTAAACTGCCCAGAGCCAGCGGTACTTTATCACCCCTACTTTTATGCAGATATTGTGAAATTGAAAGAAGCGGTGGTGGGGGGATAAATTAAATAAAATTATCTAACTATTTACAGATCTTGTCACTTAACCTGCTTAATACCAATTAACGTAAGTGAATGGTGGTCCTTTTGGTTGATCACTGCTTACATTTCGGAGTGGTAAATACTCTCAGTATCGCCCTGGCCAATACCAATGACTTTTTACTCAAAATAGTAACGTCGTTTGAAATAGCTTTAATATGGTTTGGTGACCAGATCTGAAAAGCCAAGTTTTTCCCAACCCTCCTCTCCCATATCTTCGTCCTTTCCCCGATGCCCACAGCCTAACAACACACCTCAATTGGAAATGCTATAGTCTCACTGCCTCCGGTCACTTGGGAGCATGTACGGTGTTCATATAAAAAATAAATTTTCTGGTTAAAAAGTAAATCTCCCTGTAACCGAAGTTATTTACAAACTAAATTATTTTTTTAAATAATAAGTCATATATTCTTGCCAATAATAGTCATATATTCTTGCCATTACTGCTGTTAATTCAATTGAAAATATTTTTTGTATTTTTTTAAATTTTAAATCAATCAATATCATCTTATCTCAATTATTTATCCCCTCTGACTCTCTAATAACGGGCCGCTACAAAAAATCAATACCGTAGTCCAACGAGCTCTACGCCGTAGCTCCACACACGAGCATCTACGTGGGGAGATGGGAGATGTAGTATCTCGTAGAGGCCGTGTGTGTGTCTTATATGTGTTGGTGTGTCGTAGCCCTCTGCGTGTATGTGAGTCTCTGGATACGAACTGGGATGGGCCGAAATATCAACAAATCGAACGGATTTTAAGAGTGTGTGTGTTTAGGTTTTCGGATACTTACTCACACACGCGTACTTTATCATACTAAGATACTTTAATTTAATATTATATAACGTGGTTAAGCTATGTGAGTGTGCTGCCAATATAAAATATGTATTGGCAAATAAATTGAACAGTTTATGTAAGTATATAGTACAATACATACACAGCATTATTTGTATATTTTTAACTTGATTAAGAAACATAACATACATTTGTGATATTATGTCGGCAACTCAATATATAATATTAGTTAGCAATAAATCATGTAAAACAGTTCATGCGGGTATATTCCCTAAATATAGATAATATATATGTTATGCTTTGTGAACACCGTACAATAGTCCCAACTGTCCGGAGCCTGTGGTACTATGGCATCCCCTATTAGAGAATGTTAAGTTAAAGGAAGCGGAGAAGGGAAGGAGATGGAGAAGTTTCTGTTTGAAAAGTAGGTACCTGTCTATTCAGATATGGTCTTCAAAAACGAGTGAAGCCATTTCAAACACACGGAGAAAAACTTGTATCTCTGACTAATTAAACAACAAATTATTGGTAATACGGTTAAAAATGGGATTATCACATTGGATCACGTGTTCATGCATCTGCGTTTGTCTCAATTATATATACCTAATGATGAAATGCGAAAATGATTTTTTTATGAACACGTGTTCTGTCATCTTGACAAATCGTTGGTATTATACTAAAAAGCTAACGGAATACCTATCAATTCATTCGTTAATGTCATGAAATGCCGTTTTTAACTGGATTACGAATAATTTGAAGAGATTCTTAATAAATTAGAAATTATGCTTTCATTAAGTTGTCTCCATGTTGCATTATTATACGAATATTAATAGTGTTATCTGAGTATTGGGTTTCTTGAATTTTTACCAACACCGGTTTTAAACATCGGTCGGCGGCCGAGTTGACATCGCGCTTGGGTCCCACTCAGGCGTAGTGTGTTCAATTCCTCGGCTGGCTAAGTCATCCATCACAACACAAGCAACATTTTTCGCTTACTGTGGTGGTAGTAGGAGATTTTCAAATATTGTCAGGTTACTCGTAAAACGGGAATGTTTGTCTTTCTTTTAAAAAAAAAAATTTAAATTAAAAAAAAAAAACTTGTTTTACTCAAGCTACATACTGGAGAATATGAACCGGAGAATTTTTTAAACGATATGACTGTGGCGATTACGAAGGAAAGTTTACCACAGTCATTTCGTAAATACTAAAAGCAATTTTGGGTGGATGTTTTAATTTCATATCACTTTTAGTTATTCAAATCACCCTGCCGATAGTTATTGTTCGGAACACTAGAAATAATGTATTTGGTTTGTATTGAATACATTGAAACAAAGGCAGTGGAACTTAGAGAGAATCGATGAATGTAGATTTTAAATTCCTGCGTGGTAAAACATAATTAGTAAGGAAAGGGACGCGTTGATGGTTTGAATATGTAGAATAGATTCCAATTTTTGAGGCGGTGTGGGTACAGCCGCCCTGGGAACCATTTATTGGATAACACCTCTGACGTAGTGTAGTAGTGTGCGCCTGCCCACCAGGTGCCTGGAGTGCCAGATCGGGAGAGGCTGGTTAGGGGAGATTCTTTGACCTCTCCAACTGATCTCTCTTGACTCATCGCCTTGCGCTGCAGCGGGAGAGATAGATCATTCGTCCGTTACTCCTAGACACACTGATCCCAAAACCTACCCGCCCCACATACCTTTTTCATTTCCAAAACTTTTTCTGCTTCCTTCATTAAAAATACCCTCCATACATCATCACCAAAGATGACATAGGCCATAACGGAAAAATATTTTCCTAATGGCCTTCGGTGTGGGGTTGATGTTAAAAAAAAAGATAGACGGAGAAAGGATTGTAACCTTAAACTTTTTAATCACACACATGCTTACCTCATTGGCTACTATACTATACAATATGCCGCACATCGCACCTAGCCGATACCATCAAATAAATAATGAAGTAATCAAAACATGAAATCAATTATGTGACTATTATAGTGTGTTTGGGCCTTCCGATGAAGTTATTATCCCTTTAAGTTTTCTATAATGGTATTATTGTTATTTTTTCAAAAAAACATATTCCATGAGCCAAGCAATAACTTGCGCATTTATAAAAAAGCTAAACAAACATACCGTCGCGTCGGCGTCGGTATAAAATCATCTACAATATGACTCGTAAGTGGATGGAAGACATTGGATGACCAATTTATTGAATAATTTATGCCGAAAGTATCGAAAGAATAGAAGAGCACGTATGAATAATTAATTAATTATTATTTATAGATAGTAATCCTTGTACAGATGACCTATCATGTGATATAACTAAATATCAGATGTAGCTCTATGTCTCTCTATACGGTACACAATGTTTCGAAATAATAAGACACCTTAAAAACCAAAACCAAAAGGATCACATTATATACTTCGTGATCAATTACTTGGAGGAAAAGCATTTTACTAATAAATCAACTGACCGGAAATTGGTCAAACAAGCAGTAACAATGTTTTCACGTTTTTCAGATGTGTATTGCTCCAATATTTGTTGTCAACTAATTCTCTATGTGTCTACAATATAAATGTCAAAGCACAATGACATTTGACGCCATTTGCAAAAATTACGGTACATTCACATTTTGACGTTACTTTTGCCCAACCTTGAATTAGAGATCTAAAAACGAAATAACCATACTGTCATTTTTGGACGGGTAATCAATGAGATGGAAGGGCATCTATCTTTTATGGAAGACGAGTAATCATTGAGATTGAAGGACATCTATATTTTATGGAAGACGTGTTCTAGCTTTATCTATGTATTATCATTCCCATCTCATAATCTTTAGCCTCATAACATAGCCCAATTTGGGATGCCATAGTGTATATCATGGTCACCCTACATGTTTACAAAATTATACTGTAATGAATAGGTACCATGTAGGTATATAATTCGTAGAAATGTCAATGTAACAATATTGTTATCTTAGTATATAATCTTTGTGCTATTTTTTATTATTTTGTAAAATTATTAACCTCAACACAGGCTTGTCCTAGTGAGGTTAAAATTCTAACTTAAAAAAAGATACAATGTAAAGAAACGATAAATAAATAAATAAAATAGTCTCACTGGCTACAGTTATCAAAAAGCAGTTGAGACTCTAGTGCGGTATTAAATTGTAAAAAAAATTGAAGCATTAAGAAGATGAGGAGGAATGTACCTGGTTATTCAGATATAGTCACTAAATACAGCTAAAGTGAAGTAGTAGGTAGACTTTTATCATCATGATAACAAAATACGATTAATATTTTTGTCTTATTTAAATAGAGTGTAACGTACACATATTTAAACATTAGAAAACAACTATTTCAAATCAACACAAATACATTTCGAGACAACATTATCACATAGTATACACCACTCAAACAAACCTTCAAAGTACGATTCAAAGACCTTATAATTACTAACCCATGTTACTACCGATCAGACGAATAAGATAATATGCTAACATACGCACAAGAAAGAGACAAGCAGTTTTCTTAAACGTGAGACAAGACTTTGCCTGGTATTTTGGTTGCGGTGCGGTCGTGTTTTTCCAGACGTTTTAGCTTTCGGCTGGCTTTCCGCCAGAAGCCGAAACGACGGCATCAAACTTAACAACTAGTAAAGTGCCTTCAATCCGCTGACAAAGGATCCCAATGGCAAGAAAGATGATGGCAAGCGGTATTGAGGAATTAGCGAACCGCTCTCATCATTGCCAACCAACTTGTAAACTGCCGATGGAGTCAATGTTATCGGCGGAGATAATATGGTGTAATATAAGTGGTCCAATTTCAATATACACTTTGGTTGCTGGAAATTTTATGGCATACGTACACAAAATTTACTAGGCTTGTATAATGGGGTATTTTCATAAACTATGATAAGAAAAGAGCACGTATGAATAGTTAATTTATTATTATTTATAGATAGTAATCCTTGTACAGATGACCTATTATGTGAAATAACGAAATATCAGATGTAGCTCTGTCTTTCTATACGGTACACAATGTTTCGAAATAATAAGGCACCTTAAAACATGACCTGTGACTTAGATAATAATTTATTATCTGAAAACCAAAAGGATCACATTATATACTTCGTGATCAATTACTTGGAGGAAAAGCATTTTACTAATAAATCAACTGACCGGAAATTGGTCAAACAAGCAGTACCAATGTTTCCACGTTTTTCAGATGTGTATCGCTCCAATATTTGTTGTCAACTAATTCTCTATGTGTCTACAACATTACCCATGATAAAAGATTAGTTTCCAATTGGCTACAACATTATTATGGGGTGTAAAAGGCTGCTGGCAGTTAAGATGGCTGTCACCGACGTTGACCAGTGTGACGTCAGCAACACCAGTTTTGGTGGTGGATTTTTTTTAATGTGTATAACTCACAAGGGTCCCACCTGCTTCCAATCGTCTAGAGCCAGTGAGACTGGCATGGCGTTCCCAATTGGGGTATGTTGTGAGGCTGAAGGTATTGGGGTAGAAGGAAGGAGATGAGGAAGTAGGAGGTAGATCAGATCTAGTCACCAAACACAGCTTAAGCCATTTCAAGCAACGTTTCAATTCTGAATAATGGTTTTACACCAGGGCGATACTGATAGTATCTTCTACTCTAGATAATCCAATATAATCTAGGTAATGCGACTGCCTACCATAAAGCCGGTAGAATCGGAGAAGCCGGTAGAGGGACACCCTTTGACCTTTCCAGGCGGACTCTCTCGACCCAATGCCTTGGACAGCGATAGGAGAAATGAATTCATACGTCACTCCTGGATACACTGACCTCCACATTCCTACCAACCCCTTAACTACTAACTTCCCGTCCTTCCTTTAATTAAAAAGACCCTGAACACAGCATATCTGAAGATGACATAGGTCCTGAGAGAAATTATTTTCCTCCGGACCTCTTGTGTGGATTTAAAAAAAAAAGTTCATAATTTTTTTTAATGGGTACAAAGGAATAATTTTACAATGTTTTTAATACTCCGTACTTGCATAATAATAACTATAAGTGGAAGTATTGCTTGTGCAATGATGGAGAACTTGGTTAGAAGAGGATTGAACTCAAGATATCTGGGTGAGGACACTGGGAACCACCGACTGGAACACTGCACGATTGAATGTGCGTAAATGGAGTGTGTCTTGAAGATATGGCGTTATATCCACTCTGCCTATTCGTTTAGTGAAATAATGTTACGGTTCTTATTTTGTTAATTTGATCAAAATTAGTAAGATGGACAAATGTTTTAAAGTTTTTCTTACGTTGTTCTTTTACAACTTTTAGACTGCAAAAGTTTTAAGAATTCCGCCATACAGTTACAAAGTCCGTCGTCAGTTGAATCTTATAAAAATACAAATTATTTTATATACTAGGCAAAGGGAATAGGTAAAAGCAGAAACTAAAGTTTGAAAAACCAGGTTTTTTGATCTGCTTAAAAAACATAGCTAAAGCTATTTCAAGCAACAATTTTATTCTAAAACCAGGACAGTGCGGAGAGCACCTGCCACTCTATAACAAGTTAAAACATTGTCGTGTTTTATTCTATGTATGATTCCAGAGCTAAAGAGCTTACAATTCGGAGTTCCTCAACACCACATACCTACTAGTCGTTCTGTGACCTTAGCTTACCTTGTTAGTAGACCTTGTTTCCAAAAAACTGCTTTTCATTTTAATACTTGATGATGCAATCACTATTTCAAGTACAATTAATTTTGTGGGTAACAATAAACTCACTACTGACTATTATCATAGTATATAATTCGACTTATGACAGGTCTTATATAAACCTAGTATAAAGTAGTTCAACTATTGTTACACTAGCATATATTTCTTTTGAATTATGCATTGTCTTACAGCACTTATATTAATAACTGCATCATTTGCAATAGTATTTTTGTTTACACATTAATTGTTCTTTAATTTATTGCTATTATTATCTTGTTTGTCACTGTACGCTTGTAATTTGATTATCACTGTATTGTAAAAGCCATTATATGGCGTTTGAATAGATCAAATTTGAAAAATCAAAGAAACACTTTCTTTTGAAATCATTAGATCCATATGCAGGTAGGTACTTAAATACGGTTCCATGATAACTCAACACAGTGACAATTCAACACACTTTTAAAAAGTGATATAAAGTCATTAGAAACGATGAAATTTTTTTTTTTTAACCTAACCTAACCTAACCTACATAACCCAGTTAATAAAGTTTTTGTTAAAGTTTTTGTTTCATCACTTTCCATGACTTTATATAACTTTTAAAAGATGTGATGATTTATCCGGTTACCCTTAAATACATAACTTTTTAATTAATAATTATAAATTTAAATATTTTATGAAACTTGTTAAGGAATTATACAAGTTGTCCAAAGAGACGTCACTATTTCAATGACAAATCGTTTTTCAAACATTCTTTGCGCAAGTGGGTACCATAATATTGAAAAATACTAATAATAACGTTTAAATAAACACCACGATTTCACATTTCAAAAAATAATCTTTACTGAACGCTTAAGACGGAAATAGAACGTACAAACAAATTTAAAGTGCAAAACGGTCTAATGAAAGAAGGACAAGAGGAGATGTAGTATACAGTAGATATATCAAAAGGAAAAACAAAACAATCGAATCAGCTTCTCGAGTACAACAATGACAGTTGATGACATGGAAAATTAGAACGTTGAAAATATCCTGGTCACTCAGAGCTCAAAGCCCACATAAAAACACTTCAATCTCATTTGAATTAATTTCCCATAAAATCATTTACAACATTGACATAAAAAATAAATAAATAATCTTGCCGTCCCTCTTTAGGGTCCGAGCACAAAGGGGTTAGAGAGAGCGCAAGAAATGAGATGAAGAAAGAAATAAGAAAAGATGGCGCTAGCAAGAGATCGAACGCTGCCATAAAAGAAAACTCAGAGAATGTAGGGGTGTGAGAGGGATGGAACACGGGGAGGAGGTGGGGAGGGAGAAAAAATGAAAACAACTTCAGTTCTGAGACGGGCAAAGGAGAAAAAGTCAACTCTTTTATATAAATTTCGATCGCTGCTCGAGAATGGTGTTGAAACAAGTTCAAATTAATTTCTAAAAATAAAAAAATATATTTTATAAGTTAATAATCAGTGTTCTCGCTTATCTTAATGCGTCTATATGTTGTATTTTATACATGTTTCTACGTGACTTTTCGAATCTTTAATTGAACTTTTATCTTTTTCAACAGTAAAAAGTTTAATAAACTCTTCGAGCCGGGTCAACGCTTCGACGGATTTTAATATACATTAAATAGCTTATATATTAACCCCCTAATGACTGATTTAAAAAAACATTTGATCTAAAAAGTTCCAACTTGTACTCAATTTACTCGAAACGAACACTAAAATCAAAAATGTTGTACACAAATTGACTCCATGTGTGATGTATATTGTAGATTAACCAGTTTTCCGCTTGTACTACGGTTTCCGGACACCGTGTATATTTGAATCAAATATACACGGTATTAAAGAATTATCCCAAAGATACAAAAATATGTTCAAATGGCATTAAAAAGATGTGGATTTTTTTTGTTTACTGACTAATGACAAATAAAATTTCAATCGGTGGCATCGTTTGGATCACCAAATTTTCACAAACTTTTTTATCTAGATTAGTTGAATTTCTAGGTCAGAAAACAATTTTCAACTCATTTTTATAATATATTTATTATTTCATTTCAATCATGAGCAATGGCGCTTAACAATATTAAATTGTTGCAAAATTTTAAATTGCTCTACAAGAAAACGAGCCCCGAAAATGGTTTACTTACTCTACTGAGATACAATTTAATTTAATTATTATTGAAAGCAAAATTTCTTATGAATGTTAAATAACCCTTCAATTTACTACTTTACTACATGGTATTAACGAAAATTGTTGTAAATTTAATAAAAAGGAAACTCGTATAAATAATGCCGTTTCACATTCCCGACGTAACGCTTTGTCATGTCACCGCACAGCAAGATAAAGATGTTACATTTAAAATATTGAAATATCAAATAAATAATCTAATTAGTTTCTAAATTTAATACTTTGTCGCAGTAGCACAGTACAGCAGCGTCCCACCTCCAAACACACCGATATGTCGATGCCCGCATCTGTAGTAGTGTCAAACATTTCTTCTGCTTTTCTTTCCTCTCCCCGCCCCCTCAGTCTGACGACCTCCACCCGCCCTCCACCACCCACCCACTCCATAACCTTCTCCACCCACCTCCACTTCTTCTTCTTCTTATTCCACCCGCCACCACCAACCCAACCACCCGATCCTCCCACTAGAGGCTAAAGAAAATCTATACGTCGACGGTTGGAAAGGAAACAGCCATCGGAACATGCGATGATGAAAAGACGAATTATTCATCTGATGAATTAATATATTTTCTTGTCTGTTTATTTTTTTTGTTCTTTCTTACTAAGTTCACGTGTTGATTTGAAAATTTTACTGAAAAACATAAACAATATAGGTCATTCGCTGTCAGTCTGTTGGTCAACTGGTGGGTAATGTTTTGATATGTCATATCAAGTTGTTCTTATTATGCAATCAACTAGTAGTTCTGTGGACAGTATACTATTAGTATGTTTCTAATTTTTGCTTACCTTATATATGGTAACCGAAATTCCCTCAGAAATCATAAAATTTGTATGTTGGTACTAACAATTATAAACCACAGCATATTTCATAATAAGATAATAAAGTTCAAATATACACAAAAATTTCACATTTGAGAAAAGAATCTTCCCTGAGCCATTAAAATGGCAACGATTATGAAACGGAAACGGAACGTAAAAACAAAGTTGAAATAAGAATCCGAAACGCTCGGTCAATCATGCCTTGGATTCAGCAAACAAACCGTCCTTAGGACGGTTAGATACGTATAAGAAAATGTATGAATGTCTCAATTTTTTACCCTTACGGGCAATTACTTGCTGGCTTGTGTATTTCCTCCCTCCTTCAACATGATCGTCTTCTAGACTCGGTTTCACTCCTACCTTTACAGAATCTCCGCACAGCATCCCGAAATACAACAGATTCCTGTACATCGATTCTCGACGAAGTCGTTCCACTCGAACAACGAGTGGTTCGACCCGCTCACTGTTTGAGTGGAATAACTTTTGACGTTTGGCGTATATAATTATGTACCTTCGACGAGCTCAAGAATAAGAATGTCGACCAATGTATGTACTTTGGACGGTGATTGCAAGCGGCCTGGATTGGAGAATCGATACCCTGGAGGAAAAGTCGAAAAGTATAAAAATAACCGAAAAGGGGTTTGATGTTAAACATACACATCTTTATGTGAAAGCAGCACAACAGTCCCATCTGCTCCCAACCGTATGAAGCCAGTGAGAGACTACGGCATCCCCAATTGCGGTATTCTGTGATTTTGAGAAAAGTCAAGAGGGGATGGAGATGTGAAAGAGGAAGGTGGAGAAGTACTTGACTATTCCGATATGGTCATCAAACGTGACTAAAACCATTTCAAGCAACGTTTTGATTCTGAAGTGTTGTCTTTCTCTAGGGTATATATTGAGAGTAACTTCCACACGGGTTTATTTTTACTTCAAATATATCAACCTATCACAACTCTATATTTTTACCATTCATACCATCCCTACCAAAACGTATTTAAGCTCTTATAATCCACCTGCCAAATAAAATCCTTGAATTTGATTTATAGACAAAAAATGTTGAAAAAACTCTTAAAATCTTCTTCTTTGAGAAAATACTCACCCCAATTTTGCTACATTATTTGGAAGACTGGAGAAAAATAGATTAGAGTCTACGAACATACTCGTAAATTACCACTAAACAGTCATAAAATAGTATTGCCAATTAGCGCAAATCCATGCAAAATCATGTAAAGCTGAAAGTCTTTTATAATATTGTACTTTCTTTTCTATATATATTACATTTATATTATTTTTATGTACAGCGCCTTTGAGGTGATTTCGGCAGAGCACAAGAAGTCATATATGTCTGTACAATGCCTTCGAGGTGATTTTGGCAGATCATAGGGAGTCATATCTGTACAGCGCCTTCGAGGTGGTTTGGCAGAGCATAGGGAGTTATATTTGAACAGCGCCTTCGGGGTGATTTTGACAGAGCACAGGAAGTTATATTTTTACAGCGCCTTCGGGGTGATTGTGCAATTAAATTAACCAAATATGATAATATTATTTTAAATGATTAAAACAAGTGAAAAATAAAAGATTTTTCATACAATAAATAAATAAATAGTTTCGCAAAATAAACATACATAAAAATAAATAGTCGATCTTCGATAGCTCGATAGTACCTACTGCATCACGGTATGGTTCCCGTGGTAGTTGTTTGTTTGTATGTTACAGACAGGGGATGAACGAAAGGTACGAATACTGACTGGCTGCGTATGTTCACATAAAGGAGTCGCCTTAAATATTCCAGAACCCTTAGCTTCGATATTTTGTCAGGGCAATGCGCAAAGGAAGGATGTTGCAAATTAAAGGGAATACACAGAACCATGTAAGCGTTAATCTCAATCTCAACTACTTTGCAGATCGAAAAAGTTACCCAAAACTGTTCCTAAAGTGATTTATTGTCACAAAGCTTATGGAAGATTTTTCAATTTATATAGGTGTTTCAGGCTTTTAATTATTGCTTACAAATAATACATAAATAATACTTTACGGGCACCTGCCGACATCCCTTACGTCTGGCTTAGTAGGACCTTATTATAATGTTTTAAATAAATAAATAAATAATATTTTATATTCGTTCGTGATTTTGAATGATTGTATGTATTTTGCTAAAAATTTATTTGAGAGAAGCATTACACTAAATAAGTAAGGAAATTAAATTTCAATGCCAATAGCTCCAAAGCCGAAAATGTCTTTGACAAAAAATCAAATCTCTTGCAAGGGTGGTTATTCAAGCTAGTAAGAAAACAAGTATTTTAATACTGATTCATTATGTGCGCTACTACCGAGCGAACAATCGACTTTTTTCAATAAAATGATTGATTGATTGAAAAAGATAATGGAATCCCACAAACCACAATCATTTCACTAAACTTCATATTTTTATACCGAAATATCTTTCGTGCCACGGCACATCCAGAGTCTACTTAGAAATTCTTTGCGGCAAAAACCTTCGTAAAGATATCCGTTCGATTGGCACGGGACGTGCTTCGACGGGGACCCGAACCATTTCACATATTATTGATTTTATTACTATCAGCTTTATAAGAGTGGATATGAAATCTACATTAATCATAGATTAAAAATGATTATTTTGTTTACTAATCACAACATACAAGGTTCTTTCAAACCTCCGTTCTGCCATCCACATAGTATATTCTGCGTCACGGCACATCCAGAGTCTGCTTAGGAATTCTTTGCGGCAAATACCTCCGCAAAGATATCCGGCCGTTTGGTTCGGGACGTGCTTCAGCGGGGACCCGAACCATTCCACATATTATTATTATTACTATTTGTGTGCAGTACTCCTTGCTTTATAATTTTGGATCTGAAATATACATTAATCATAGATTAATAACTATTGATTTTTTCTTTCATTTTCGAATATTTAACTTTTTTTTTCATTTAAATGACAAAGTTGTGTGCATTAGAAGCCTCGATAACACACATGTTAAAAGTTAAATAAATTTTATCTTTGCTAATTACGGTATGTAGATGGCATTTCGTTTCGAAACGGGTAAAGTTAAAAGTGAAGTAGTTAATTGAAAAGTAATTTTCTATAATTTTTTTTCTGTACAAACCTAAATATATTATTTAATCTGTGGGAGTCGAACCCACAACCACCGAACTCAAAGTCTATTGCGTAAGCCGCTTCATTGCGGACGTCTTAAATAATATATTCATTACCATAAAGCAGACATAAATATGTTATCAAAAGCAACGAAATGTCTCGAAGTGCCTGTGAGTAATGACATCATGAAATACGCGGTTTTTTCTGACATGTCTAGATCAACGCTTTTCTTCCTAGCTTGCAACTTAATTTCCATCATGAGCTACGAAGATTTGAACCTTTCAATATGGTTAGATACTGTAAAAAATGAGACAATATTTTTCAATAGTTCATTAAAAAGTTTTTTTCCATTAAAATTAAACAGTCTAATCAGATCCAATTTTGAAAATGGCAACAAAAATATTTTTTTGATAAAAATATACCTAATGTTAAAAAGAAAATTTTTACGGTTTTTCATTTAATTACAAGAAGTTCGAATAATGAAAATGACACTTAAATTCAAAGCGAATTCGAATTTTAGAGATCATTATTATATTTTCATTTGTCACATTTTATTATATCTCCCTACTTACTACGGTAACTTGCGCCGTGTTGTAGCAAGTAGTTTATCAGTAAGATCATCGAAAGTTAAAAACAGACCCACAACCGAAATTAGTGTTATCGATGTTTGTAAAAACTTACAGATATTATGCGGTCTCGAATTATTTCATCTCCTTTTTCTCTCTGCATGGTCATTCAGAGAGCTTCAATGTTTGTCAATGTGAATATTTACACCATAATAAATTTATAAATTCGCCAAGATGATTTCACGCCATCGCGAATATTCGAAATCCAAAAACACACATCTCATCGCGAAGGGGTTAAGTTTATTCATGAAAGGTCCAATATTCTCATACTGACATATATGTAAATGTTAACCCTCCCGGTACTGCGGGTGGCCAACACACCCACCCCACTAACCCTACCCACCCCGCGTGATTTCCCATACATTTATATATTACATGTCATATACCTACAAGAATAATGTATGGATTCAAACACTGCGGAAGATATATTAAACTTTCTTGCGATTTTGTTTGAAACTATTTAGTCCTTATTATATTTACACTATGATTTGAGATGGCGGAATAATAGTCGAGAGACTGGAGTGAATACATTGTATCATCTCGAGTAACAGTTAATAAGAAAGAGATATTGGATAACCGTTAACATTATTATATTAATTTCTTCTCGCTCTTTTATACACGGAAAATAATGACTTGTTGTTACAAATGTTTAAAATCCGAATCGACACCATGATTTTTTTTTTTTTTATTTATTTATTTATTTATTTTATTCATTTAAATTTATACACAGTACAATATGTTATATACAAGATATAATTAAAATATTTTGTGATTATTGATTATTGTACCTTATCAGGTCGAAATTATTGGTTCCTAACTAGGCAAATTGCCCGTTCCAAGAAACCAAAAAAATATGTGAAAGTAAGTGTGTGATTTGTCTATGTCTATAATATATCTCATTAATGTTTTAATTTGTGATGTTTAATCGTTACAATCTTATGATAGAGTCGAACTTGAGATGTTGTGTATGTTTCAATTGTGTATGAGCAATAATTAGAATAATGGGAGATATATATAGTGTGTGATTAGTCTATGTCTATTTATTACGTGACGTTTTTTAACATTTTTTCACATTCTCCTCTGCCCAGTCCAATCAACCATTTAGTTATTATTGGGCCTATGTATGAAATATTACAAGTTTTTATGTTTAATTCAGGGGGGATTTTGTTGTACAATTTAGGTCCCAAGTATGTGTGTGTCTTTTGGTACTTTGCCAAATTACTTATTATAATATATTCGTAATTTACTAAAATCTAATCAGGAAACCTGTTGATTTATTCGTAAGGCCTGCAAACCCGTTTTCAGCCAGAATTACAAATAATTTGAAAAGATTCTTAATAAATTAGTAATTGACATTTTTTTCCTTGTAGTAGAAGTCAGTACTTATTTTTTTACGTGAGTTCCGCACAAAGGTCCCAACTTTTCCCAACAGTCTGGAGCCAGTGAGACTATGGCATCCACAATTGGGGTGTGTTGTGTGGCTGAAAGTATTGGGGAGGGGAAGAAGATGGGGAAGAGAAAGGTTGGGAAGCTAATTAACTATTCAGTTCTGGACACCAAACACTTCATTAAAGTCGTTTCAAGAAACTTTTCGAATTTCTATTGTAGTACTTCAAATATACTAAATACTGATAATGTCGAAAATACCCAAAATATACTTGCAAAGTTATTAAATTGTGAAACAAATAAATTAATTCAAACCCGCGACCTTCGGATTCGTAGCATAGGTCGCAGAGGCCATCGAATCTCTTTCTCTTTGTTTTCTTTCCTATCGGGGACTGACCATCATAAGGGCAATCATAATTTCTCTCCCGACTTCGATACTAAGAAAATAGTTAAAAATTGTTGATTTTGTAAATACGTAATATAAATATGAATAAATAGTTTTATCCGCATAAAAACTAATTTATTTCAAGAAAGGCATTCAAATTCAATACAGTTTCAGTGATTGAATCCAAAATTGTATTTGTATGCCTTTCTTGAATGAATTGAATTTAATACGGACAAAAATATGTATTCGTGTTCATATACGAGTACTATTTTTAATTGTTTTTTTCTAAAATAACTAAATTAATCTCATCTATGAAAGAGCAGATTACGAATTGTTGTATATATAGTATACTTAAAGTCCAATAAACTTATTCAAATTATCTTTTGTGAATTTCTAGCATGGTGGACAATATTATACAATCTATAATAATAAAAATAAAAATCAAAAGCTTTAATCGTACCGACCTACTTTTAATGTGTTTTAACACTTTTTATTGCTAAATTAAATTTGAATTCCACTAATAAAATAGATTTTATACACCGGTTAGGTGTCTATACTATAAATACGTTAAATTTGTCTTCCTGTTGAATTTATCCGTTTCTCCAAAAACTAGCGAGTTAAACTGTACTGCAACGTGAAAATTGTGGAGACCATTTTGCAGCATATTTTTAGGCTAACGTAACAATCGTTTTAATAACAATCTATGGTCCTTTGAAGTTTCCGTCGTAAGCAACAAAAATATGCATTTATTCATCAACTGTCTTCAATATGAAATTTCAATATTTGAAAATGATTATAACTGATCCAAGTGTTTTTTTTTATTAAAATTTTTATGTTGTTTTATTATATGATGTATAGCAAAAAACACGAACCCTTTTGAATAGACTTTCCAAAACGTATTATTTCTGAAATAGGTAGGTACCCATCATCCATAGAGTTCAAACTTCTTATTTCTAAATTCTCACTTATTTGATAGGCTCTAAAATAATTTGTTATCAGTAATTGTTGCTCCCATAAAAGTACTCATGTTAAATCTTATTTTAAAATTCGTTCAGTTAAATAAACAAACGTTACCTCATCAAATAATATTTTATTCATCACACCATAATATAACAATCAAAATTAATGTACATGTGATCTAAATATTAATGAAAATATTGTTTTATATCTTTCATGGTGTTTCACTCCGCATAATACGTTTGCCTATATACCACCTTCGAGGGTTTAATTTTGCAAAAACGGATTCCGCCCAGGTAAAAAGACACGGAGGGTTTTGACGCCTTTGACGGGCAAAGAGAGCCTTTTTGATAGCTAAGCCTTCTTTGATCAAAAGAATTTGATGCACGACGAGATGTGTTTGATATTAAAATCATCAGAGTAGCGCGGAGTGGGAAAATGTATCCTACACGAACTCGCATTATCATACGAAATTTGTACGAATATTTAAAAGATTAATACTTTTGGGGTAGGCGGGCTGTACGGTACGCATCAGGTAACATAATCGCGTTGTTTGTGACGATTTTCGAGTACCTTAAGCGACGATTCCTTATTCATAAATGCCTTTTTAAGTCCCAGCATACCCAATTTCTACCGATTTATAACAAGTTTCTCGTTAACTCTTTAAGCTTTTAAGTTCCAAAAAAATGTATATATTATTTTTGAAGTTAATATCTATACATTTTTATGACAAAACGTTAATTATATGAAATTCCCTTAACCCTTTCATCCCCAGTGTTAATTCCAATTAAAATGAACTTTTTGATTTTTTTTACCGTAATGGTAGTGATTTAGAAAAGCCATGTTTTCGTTTTCTTATAGCTTGTTGTCTTTTCTGTGGCGTCTATTTTTTCTGCTTGGTTGAAATCCTTATTCCCGCCACAACAAAGATAAATATTTTGACATCTGCTGATTGTGAGTTTCATCGAATTTTTGCCGACATTGATTACTTAATTTAAGGTGAGATATCAATATTTTCTACTCGAATTACAAATATTTCAACGCATTAAGATGTGTTCTATAATAATAACATCAGTTCAATTCACTGATCACAGTCATTTCCTAGAATATTGTAAATGAATTTCAATGTTCATTCAAATTAACACTGGTAGTGACGGACATGTTTTCTACTAGTATGGCGAATTTTTTAAGATATATTATCCTAGATTATTTCTTTATTTCTGAATGAATTTTAGTTAAAAAATATTATTTATTTGTAACTTAGAGATTATCACTACATTTTAAATGTGCATTTTTGACATGAAACAGTTATTTGTATTACATTTGTTCTATGTTTATTTTACGTTACTATTTATAAAATACCCCCTGACGCCCATTGTTAATCCAAATTAACATAGTAAAACTTCTAAAAAAAAAAAAATTAAATACCAAAAATTTTCAAATAATTTTCTGAGGTATTATCAAGCATTACGTATTTTATATATGTGGAAACAATAATGCGGGTGTGAAAGGGTTAATAGAAAAATTATTAAAAAGACATTTTGTTCGGTTATTTAATATGTAATGGGCATGAAAAAATTCACAGTGTATCTTTAAATGCAACATAAGCGTCGAGAGATTTTTACTCTATTTCAAACGAGTCGTGTTTTATTAAATATTTTCACCATTTTCGCTTAGTTACTATCTTTTTCAATATTAGCGCGCTCTCTCTAACATTCGTATATACATATCTCCCTTTCAAACCATTTTTCAACGCTTACTACGGGGCCTTAAACCCTCGAACAATCGATGTCATATATGTAAATTTACCATATTATTTAATTAATAGCATTTCTCATAATATTTATATGAAATAAATAGCTAAATAGATAGCAGATAGATAGCTAAATAAATAGCAGGTAATTCCGTTAATGGAGAACTGAACGCCGTTGGCGCTAACAAAAAATTGTCCAAAGAAGCGAAGTTAGCAGTCCACAACGGAATGCTGGTATCTACCTTGATGTATGGAAGTAAGGCATGGAACTGGCAAAGAAAGGATGAAAGTAGATTAAATGCTGTTGAAATGAGATCCCTGAGGCGTATGTGTGGTAAAACCATGTTTCGTGTGAGGAATGTGGAGATCCGCAAAGAGTGCAAGGCTGATGTAAGCGTAATGAGTAATGAGTAAGATTAAGAAAGGGACGCTTAGATGGTTTGGGCATGTAGAGCGAATGAACGAAGATAGGAGTGTAAGGAGGATATATGATGCAAATGCGAATGGTAGCAGATGTCGGGGACGCCCGAGGAAGACATGGCACGATCAAGTGAATCAGATACTCGAGTCGGGCCATGTCAAGAGTCAGAATAATAGAATAGTATGTATGAGACGATGTATGAATGTGAATGAGGCAAGAAGTGTGTGCCAAGACCGAGTTGTTTGGCGGTTCGTCCTCTCTGCCTACCCATGCGGGGAAACGGCGTGATGGTTAGTTAGTTAGTTAGTTAAATAAATAGCTTAAATGCCAATGAATGCAAGATTTCTCCGTTTATTCCATATTTTTTTGGTTCTATAAATTTGACGGTTCCATGATAACTCAACACGGTGACAATTCAACACACTTTAAAATGTGATATAAAGTCATTAGAAACGACGAAAAAAAATTTTTTTTTAACCTAACCTAACCTACATAACCCAGTTAATAAAGTTTTTGTTTCATCACTTTTCATGACTTTATATAACTTTTTAAAGATGCGATGAATTATCATTGTGATGATTTATCCGGTTACCAAATTTGAGATATTAAAAATATTTATATTAATAAACATATTAAATAAAATGCCAAAAATCGGTCGAATGGTTAAAAGATCTTAAAAAGTGATAAGTATATTATTTAATAATTCAAGACAAAGCGATTCTCAAATGAAAATATGAAACCAAAAATTAGAAAAAGATACGGTTGTATTTAGGAATTGAACTCTGGCTTAGCCTTGCCGGGGTGAAAAATCAGAAATCGAGAATCACTGATATTGTCTTACGAGAATGATTAAATATTGCAATTTAAAGTTTTACTCATTAAGTTATTCAAAAAAAATATATGTTATTTGAAGTGAAATAAATAATTTGCAGATTTTTTATTTATTGACATTGACTTAATGGTGAATGCGGAAACCAATGTATCATTGATTTTGAATTATGATAGGTTTTCATTGTGGCGTTTTGATGCCAACCCTGATGTGCTGGTGAATAATTGAGACTAATATGGGAAGGACTAGGTAAATTGAGCAGGGTATAAATGTGATCCTTAAGGTGGCATAAAAAGTGTTTTAAGTTAGCAAAGGACGAGTTGCATCATAGAATTTGAACAATTCATCAAATTTCAAAGATGATTTTCAAGTTCTTTAAAGTTTTTTTTTCAAGTTTTGTTATTATTTCAGTTTTGTGAAACCACTGGTTAATAATGTTATAGTAACAGAACTTGAATAGAACCTTCATGGAACTTTTAAATCAACATTGAATTTGATGAATTGTTCACAGTCCTGTGAAACAACCCTTCCCAGGACATCAACCAACATCATTCAACATTCGACTTCATACTTGAGTGCATGACCAAGACAGAGTTGTGTGGCGTTGTATTATCTGTACCTACCTTCACCGAGAAAATTGTACTTTAACTGGTTACATTGAATTTTTTCGTGATTTTAACATTTTTTTTTTAGTTTTCTAACTCATTGTTTTCGGGTCTGAAAAATAAGCATTTTATTTATTTATTTATTTATTGTTTAGGAACATTTACAGACTATTAACATGAAAAAAAGATCATTAGATAAGCGCTGCAAAAAAAAAGTATATGTCAACAGTCCACTTAAAAATGTTCACATCATGCACAGATTAAGTGTCATTATACACTATGTATTAACAAAAAAATATATAAACAGCAAAACGTGAGCAAAGGCAAAAAAACAGATAACATGATCGGGAGATGTTTTTGAGTCAAACAAAAGAGAAGAATTCAAAACACCGTCAATAATCCTGATTGAATAAACCTCACTTGCCACGGAAAAGACACCAAAAAATATTTTTTTAATTTGTTTAGTTCAATTAATTGATAACGGCTTCCACCTGCAAACTGAAAACCTTCACGGAGAAAAACGAGTATTGCTAATTTATTAAAAATCTCATCAAATTATTGGTAATCCTATTAAAAATGGGATTGCAGGCCGTTCCCAGACAATATTTAAGTTAATTCTTAATACATCGTTATAATACATTCATACGTTACTGAAATTTTACTAGGAAACCTGTCAATTCAGTCGCTAAGCGCCTACATTCCTGTTTTAACCGGATTGCGAATATTTTGAAGAGAATCTTAATAAAATAACAATATTCAATATTATTCAATTTTCTCCGTGTTTCAAAAAATCAATACACAAACCAGCAAAACGCGATAAAAATTAAACATACTCATTTCGGTTTTCGGTGCATGGATGATAGATGAACTTTAATTATTTTTTATAAAAATCACAATTAAATTTTTTAAAAGTATTATCAAACCTTTCCACTAAAGGGCTCCCTAGAAAGTGATCTACACTGAAATGAAAGAAAACTGACATAGCCAATTTACACAAGGGCTTTCGACTCCTAGGTACCAGATAGGATAATTAAATTACTAAAAATTGGTGACGAACACGCCCATAGTTCACATATCATAGTTTTAATATCATATCTTTTAAATCATGACCAATAAAATATAAGTCTACTCATACTTACGTAAAAAGTCAAATAAATATGTATATAAAATGAAATGCTTGGGGCAACTGAGGAAACTTGGGTCAATAATAATATTCAATACGGTGAACCAACAGCTTGATTGGCACTTACCTACTTTCAACCAAAACCTGAAAATAAATTCATACTTTTAGCTATTGTAAAATTATAATATCATGTATCTATACTATCATATATTTCAATCAATACTAATCTAACCTAGTCTACCTATAAGTTTTGCATGTACTTGTATCTCTAACTTTTTATATTCATCTATAGTTTCTGTTAATTGTATATTTTCTGATGTCACTATTTATAATTTACTGTATATGGTATATTTTATACCGTTGATATTAAAATAAATATTTCTGTATCTCTTTGGGAGGGACATTTAATTTTTAAAAATTAACATTTAATTCTCTAATTTATTACAAGAGCAAACTACTCGAATTGCACCTTTACACGTGTACCTGGGTCTTGCCTGTAAACCAGTATCCGCTCTCATCTCCCGTAAAGGATCTATCCAATTAAATTGTGAGATAACTTCCTTTGGCATAAAAGTAATAAAATACCTTAGACATTCACACCTCTGAAAGACTGGGGGGTAGTATTCTCGTCTGAAAATTCTATGCAATCTACAATACAGCAGCCTTCCCGTTCCCTATTCCTGCAAAGCCTTATCACATACATTCTCTTTATACCAACATGGGAGTGAAACCCACCCACCACACCCACCCCCAACCCCCGCCCGCACAGTCTCCTAAGAAGATCTCCTAAACGAATTTCATCCCTAATGCATCGAGGTGACGTTCGAGACTTCTTCCCTTTCTGCTTCTCATCTCATTCATTCGTTACTCTAGATTATTCAAAAAACTAAAAATATCTTATATCACATTTAAAGGTATTACAATATTAGAGGTTATAGGTTACTCCAGTACTATTATTTGTTAATAATATACTAGTAGATCTGGGAACAGTTGACCTCGCATTCAAAAACTTTTGTCTGATTTTCAATAAATCAAAACCAAAATTTTCTCTGAAATCGTAAGTTTTGTAAGTGGGTAGGTATCTAAATACCTTCATACTTAATTGAGTGACATTTTTTTTCTTTTTAAATAAGGAATTACACATTTTAACCAATGAAACGTCACTATCTCAATAACAATTCTTTTTTTTTCAAACTTTTTTCAGGTCGGTAAGTACCATAATATAATAAAAATGCAAATTTGAAAGTCTAAACTAAAGAATGTTTAGTCTAAACTGAATCATTAAAACCGCCACCACCTTAAAACGGAAACGGAACGCACAAATAGACAAAATGCAAAACGTTATAATGTTAAAACATTTTTTTTTTCATTTTGATGCTGCCTGTATGTCTGTAACTCTGGTTTAATGAACTCTAGAACTTGGATTTGCTTTGAATTTAAGTGTCATTTTCTAAATATAAAACAACTGTGTAATAAAATTCAGACAAGCGATAAAGAACCTACGTAAATTATTTTACTTTAATGTATTAATTGAAAAAGTTATTCTTTATTTTAAATGTAAATTTATTTTGAATTGCGTAATTTTAAAATTTAAAATTTTATAATCGTCTCATGTGAGTGATATATATATATTTTTTAAAGACTGCAATCCCGTTTTTAACCGAATCACGAATAATTTGAAGAGTTTATTAATAAAATAAGAATATTCAATACCTAATAGTTATTTTTCTCCGTGTTTTGGCAAATGCAATACTGTACACAAACTAGCAGAACGCGATAAAAATTAAACGAATTACTTCAATGTATCAATATCCATGTTCCCAAAAAATCATGCTGACATTTCTTACCTTTTTACTTCAATAACACCAGGACACTAGCTTACCAAAATTCTCCGATTCCGAGACTTCACAATCTCGGAAACAAATATTCTGATCTGGGTGATATATTTCATTTGAAAACTAGTCAGTATAAATGTTGTATATTCTATCACTTTTATTCTTCTCGACACAAATAGACCTATGTACCTACCCATATAACTTCTCCGTTTCTACTATTTTGTTTTGTTGAATCTTTTGAAAACTCAATTATATGCGTGAGGATTCATTTTTGCCATTATGTTTACATTCTTCTTTATTGTATTAATTTTTTAGTGCTCACTCTGATACAAAATGCTTGTATTTTTTTAAGAAAAGCACACTAGGGCGTGTAATAAATAAATAAATAAATAAATAAATAAACATCCTTATTTTGGTTTTCAGTGCTTGGGTGATGTTATGATATTCTTGCGTAACTAAAAAAAAATTATAATCCCAAAGAACTTTTAATATATTATAAATATGAAGATTAATTAAAAAAATATCGTCATACCTACTTACTAAAGAGCTCCCTAGATGTGAAATATACAAAAATGAAAGAAAACAGATATCCATAATGTACATACGAGCTTTCAACTCCAATAAATTAGCAATATTTTTTATCAGAGTTTTCTCCGTGTACATAAAAAAAGTATATATAAAATCATAAAATAAATTTTATTAATCATACTGAAATTTCATCAAATAAACCTTTGAAATTTTAAATTTTTGGGTTTTATATAAAGATTAAAAAGGTTTAAACCATATATAAATTGTATGTGTCATTAGTTAGGAGTCAAATGGAGTACAACTATGTTTAGTGAATAACACATTGTTATGTGTTATTCACTCACGATAGAAAGAATTCAAAATAAATTCTTAAGATTTTTTTACTTCAGAATGAATGAAATTCAATATTACATAGAAATGTGTCAAAAATAATTATCTGATGTGTCAACAAAATTGTCCGAACATAGAATAAATGGTAAATGACTTGTTAATATAAAATCATATATTCATTAATGACAGCCCTGAACTATCATTATACTTGATTTCTTTCCTCGCAAACCAACACCGAGGCAATATCTACCGTGTTATTGTGACAACTGTCAATGGAACTTAATTGGTCTATAACATATCAATGTTTATTCTTATAATTTTTTACTGTACGACTGTTTGCTTCCCAAATAAAAATAAATAAAAAAAACTCCAACACGGAATCACAATTGTATACTCCCGGTCACCGTGAACAGAATTTGGGTAGCGATTATAAGGATGTTGTTGACATTTTTAAACGTATCAAACAATAAACATGAACGGGTCTTAGTAGATTTTATATCGAAAAACAGAACAAAGCTAATTAAACAAACTGGCTGGTTCTGCTTTGACTTATATAATTTATTTTGTTGTACTATTCTCAATCAACTTTTTCTATATAACGTGGTGGAGTATTTTGTTTTTGGGATACTAGGCTCATTTAGATGTTCTTTGAGTTAAAAAAAATAATACAACTTTCCACGTAGCATTAAACAAATAACCGACATACTTAAATTCGAATCATCACTAAAAATATTTCTCTTAAACAAATAATAAATAAATTAAATACCTCTGTTTTTTATTTTTTATTTACATTTATTTGTTAACATGTAATTGTTGGGTTATATAATATAGTGTGTAATTGTTGGGTTAGCTGGAAGAAATAGGATGTAACCTATAAGCTATACCCTTTGTACTCTGTATTTTTGTGCAATAAATATTTTTTTGAATTTGAATTTGAATTTGAATAAAAGTTCAAAATAAATTCCCGCAAGCAATATGTAACTTGCAACTACGCTATTGTCTCTATTTTAAATTCAATATGGTTACGTAACATACAAATCTAAAAGGTTGGCCAATAAGTCTTTTCCGCAACTAGCAAACTTCACATAAAATACCCATCGATAAACTCCACCCTCCCGTTTTCTATTTGACACACTTTCCGGGCGTGGGAAAATTTCCCACGGAGTTCACCCCCGAAGGGCGCCGCCCACTTCCGCATCCGCCCGCGGGAATTCCGATATCGGAACCGGAAACCGAACCCCCTCCACGATACTTGCTACCTCTCTACCCGTATAGAGTGGAGCCTTCGATCGGTAAGCTAGGGGCCAACCGAGGGGGGGTGGGAGGGGGATAAAAAATGGAACGAGATAAAGGGAGACTGAAACAGGACTCTTTAATGCTTATGTATCAGTAAAAAATGGATGAGAATATGATTGATTTTCAATTATCATCAATATTTAAAATATTCTTCTTTTATGTAGCGTCAAATTAAAGCACTGAGTTTATTTGAAGTAAATATCTCACATAGGCATGGCTTTACTAGTAGTGTGTATAAAATGATTTCGAGTAAGATTAATTTTTAATTATGCCAAATATTGTATAGGATTTCGTGTAAACCAAATGATCGTTAGTGAATTTCATGATTTGAAAAACCTTATAAACTTTAAATCACACATATTTTCTTTCAAGTATGAATAATAATTTCTCTCAAAAAGCCAAAGTTCAGCACTTACTTGATATGTTTATAATATTATGCTCGACTAACCATTCCCGCTTACTTTTTAAAAATCGCAAAAAGATATAAATGAATATATCAAAGAATAACGTTTTATGCTTACCATTATTATAATTATCTCGCCACTGAAAAGACTTCGTTGTGTAATCATCAACAACGTACTTAATTTCTTCATGTAACGAAAATACGTAGAAAGAAGTGAAGTAATAGTATCGTAAAATATGGCATTAACAATCAGGTATCGAAAAAAACTGACATATTTTTCTTTATCCATTTTAATAAAAATAGCTATTAATTTCCCCGAAATGAGGTTTTTTCACTTGAAAGGAATTATTTATACTTTATAGGAGGCTGTATCGGTTTTGCGGCTATAAGACTGCGGCTAGGGGAGGGCGGTTTAGGGGAGGCTTCTTTTCGGGGCTATTTGAGGCGGCGGTCATTTAATTTAAGGGCGGTTTATCCGTAAGCATAAAATCCTGAAGGATTTACCTCTGTCGCATTTTTCAATATCCTGGAAACTAGGGTTGCTTTGTGCCGGACGTTAATAAAATAAGTCCTTATACGATGTTTATTTCAAGATCAATGCATTTTCAAAGATCTAGTTACGTATTATTATGACGTGTTTACATTTTAACTGTAGGATGGGGACTTGCTAGTGATTATGAACTGAAGAATCAAAGTATGAAAGTAGTATTAACGCCAGTCGATTCATCGTACTCCCTCTCTCGTTTTAGGGGTGCAGGGTTTGGTGTTTGGGTTGGGAGTGGGTTGAAAACGAACGAAAGGGGGTTAAAATTTCCCATGTGGAGGCTTTGGGGATGTATCAGGCTTCACAGGGGCAGGGGGTAGATGGGGAGGAGACCGGGGAGCGTGGGAAGCTGGAGATATATTGGATACCCGATAGAGAGAGTCTGCCTGAACTTATACGGCCCGAGTCGTATGTGTGATTATATGGGAGATTTTATTTATTGGGTTGAATAAAGAATGAAGACTTTTTCAACGTTCCTCGTACAAAAGGCAAGATATTGCTCAGGCTTTTCCAGAGAGGAAAGCTCGACTTATAATGTTATTAAGTAATGTTCGTATTTTATGGTTGTTTCGACAGTTTAGTGATATAAAAAATATGTCGTTACGTGAGGCATAAAGTATTATTTTAAAAATATAGAACATAAATATTAATGTGGTAAAGCCAAATATTATGCGATTTTTTCTCGATGTTTAAAATCAAATTTGGTGGTCGATAGCCCGGTGGGCAGGACAATCGACAGGTAATTGAAGAAAGTAATTGAGAATTGCACAATGCGTTCCAACTGATTTACTTTTCATAACAAGTTAAGGCTAGTAAATAAATTGGTACTACTATATACGGGTTTAAGAAAAAATATACTTTTAAATACCACAAATCTAAGAGCGGTACGATCAATAGAATAATTCAAATAGTCTAGCTTTCTGACGTCATGATTAACTTATTTCTAGGACGGGTTGTTTTACAGAATTTAGAACAATTCATCCAATTTCAATGTTAAAATTCAAGTTCTGTAAAAGTTCTATTCAGGTTCTACTATTATTTCATAGTTTGCCGATTATTATACAGTTATTATATAGTAACATAACTTTAATAGGAATTTCACAGAACTTGAATATTAACTTTGAAATTTTATGAATTGTTCAAATTCTGTGAAAGAACCCGTCTTTGATAAACCATAATTGAAAGCAAAAATAGGAAATAGGAGTTATATTTGCCAAAGCATGTGGGAATCAATCACTAAAAAATTTTCTAATATTTATTTCTCACGTCTTTTCTCTTAAGAACTGTGTCATCTTTCGGAAAGCTGTGTAAAGGGTATTTTAAGGAGAGAACAGCGTTAACCTGAGTAATATAGAGACCATGTAGGGAGGAAGAACGAATACTGAAAAATCATTTCAATGCTAAACTGTTCAGCACAAAACGAAAAGGTCGATCATGGAATAACGTTTGAGATTCATTCAGCTAGGTACAGCGCTGAAGTATACTATGACATTTGGATCTCTCGAGTTATTTCCATTGAATTACCGGTAAAACGAACGCAGCACTCCCATATGACAGTGTACAATAAGATGTTGAATTGATACTTGATACCACCAAGCTGTGGTATATGTTTGATAACAGCTGCACAGAGAGGTTAGAAATCCAAACATTTTTAATATTTAAATAATCTTCTCTTTTATTTATCGCACATAAATATTGGCCACATCTCGCATGGCACGTTATAGCCGATAGCTCGCGCATGCGGGCCGGGGACATTCATATATCGCCCGGGCTATTAGGGGGGTTCGGCGGGCGTAGGGGTGGAGAGCGGGTGGACGGGTGGAACGGGTGGAATAAGAAGAAGGGGGTGGTATAGAATATAGAAGGAGTAGTATCAGGAGAAGGAGAAGCGGGGGGCAGAAGGGAGAAGAGGTCGCATCCCATATCGGAAGCTTTTATATGGAATCCCCACACCGAGGCTGCGTAGGAATATCGGACGGAAAGTATGTGAAACGATTCCCGGAGATATTGACGCCCTGCTAAAGTTGTGTGTGTATGTTTATTATAGTAGTTGGGTGGTTCATACGAGTGTTATGTAGTCATATTTATATGTTTGGTTGAATATTTTCGCCGCTGAAGATAATCCCAGGAAGGAATATGGAAATGTTTTAATTAATTAAAAGTTTCGTAAGGAAATATTTGCCGTAATGCTCGTAAAATATCATCCGTGAAATTCGAGGCAAAGCTCAAAGCTCTCCGCTTCGGAAAATCATCTTATACATGTTTTTGGAATCGAATTTAATGTTTAAATAGTTATGCAAGTATATTGAATGCGGTAGAAATGAGATGAAATAATGGTGAATGCAAAAAACTTAACTAATGACATCAGAACTGAAATCGGTAGCCGCTAATGGACTGCAATTGAGTTTTGATAACTTCTGACATCACTGATGGAATTGAAGAAAAAAATGTGCAATGGAAATGATATCCCTTAGTGTGCGTCTGTCTGTGCTAACATCATACAAGAAAAATAAGCTTAGATGGGGTTAAGATGAAAGAAGGAAGAGTGAATGAGCAGGAAAATTATGACATACAAGTGAATTAATGAAGAAATCAACGACGTCCTTGGCAGGCATAACGGGATCAAGAAAAGTGATTTAAATTAAATCTCCAATTAAATCATCTGAGTTGGAAGAATATTAAGCAACATAATCAAACATACTATATTGTGAGTATGTCTATAAGTGATTTTTTTTTTTTTTTTTTTTTATATTTACTCCACACAGGAGGCCCTGAAGAAAATAATTTCCCTCGGGGCCTATGTCATCTTTGGGGATGCTGTGTGGAGGGTCTTTTTTTGGAGAGGAAGGAGTGAACATGGGTCTTGAAGAGTCCCATGTTGTAGGAGGGAGGAAACACAGAGGCCGGCAGTTCGTTCCACAGCCGAGCTGTTGAACTTAAGAACGAATCGTAGAAGCGACCCGTTCTCATGTGACAAGTGTCAACTGTGTACAAATGTTGGGCGCGCGTTTGGCGTGTATCCCGACTACGCACCGGTGCCGAAGGGATCAATGACGCTAGTTCCTCAGAGCATCTTCCATTGTAATACCGATAGAACAAGGACAGCATACCTACTTGACGCCTGTGCTCTAAAGATTGCAGTCCGTTTGTTAAGATTGGGGAATCTATCAAACGGACCGCCCGTTTCTGCACAGAGTCAAGGGTTTTTTTCAGGTATTTTGGGGCTCCAGACCAGAGATGGCTGCCAAATTCGACAGTAAGGCGCACTTGCGATTTGTACAGGGTGAGCAGTTGTGTACTATTAAAGTATCTGCGGGCCCTGTACAGTACGCCCAGCTTCTGAGAGGCCAACTTTACTCTGGCTTCGATGGAGCCCCCGTACCTGAGCTGGTCACTTATAGTTACACCAAGCATATCAATGGAAGGCCTGTTCGGAAGATTGCTTCCGTTGAAGGAGACTAGATTATCATTTGGATCCCTTTTAGACGTAATCAGACAGGATTGGGTCTTTGAAACATTAAATTCGACGAGATTATTTTTACCCCAGGAGGAAATACTCTCGAGATAACCGTCCATTCTCTGCTTCAAAGCCCTCCGAGCCGTTGGAGTTTGTGTGCCCTTTGGGGGCTTGTCAAACAAAAAGCTATCATGAACTGTACTGTCATCCGCGTAACAATGAATCGGTGCACATGTCAAAAGGTCATTGATGTGCAACAAAAACAAAGTCGGAGACAGAACCGATCCCTGTGGGACGCCAGCATTTATGGAGTGCGAGGAAGAGGTGAAACCGTCAGCAACCGCCTGAATCGACCTATCCCTTAAAAAGTCAGCAATCCACGTACACAGGGATGCGGGAAGTCCGTAAGAATGCAATTTGTTGACAAGTCCTCGGTGCCAGACCCGGCCAAAGGCCTTGGATATGTCTAGTGCGACCGTTTGGGTCTCACCGTGACGTTCCAGGCACCGCCCCCAAACATGCGTCACATACGCGAGAAGATCACCGCACGAGCGGTTCCGCCGGAATCCGTATTGACGGTCGTTGATAATTTTGTTCTTCTCGAGGTATGTGAGCAGTTTGTCGTTGATCACACGTTCCATCACTTTGGACAGAACTGATGTGATCGCTATGGGGCGGTAGTTGGCCGGGTTGGAGCGGTCACCTTTCTTGGGAATAGGGTGAATTACCGCTTTTTTCCAACCAGAGGGCACAGTGCCACACTTCAGGGACATTTTGAAGAGCTTTGTCAAAACTGGAACTATTTCCGCAGCACACCTCTGCAATACCAGGGCAGGTATTCCATCAGGTACACTAGCTTTGTTAACATCGAGCCCCCGTATGACGTGGAGTACATCCCGATGCCGGATCCTCAGCTTTTTCATATAGAAGCCGCAGTGAGGAACCGACGGCGGAACAGCACCCCCGTCGTCGAGGGTCGAGTTTTCCGCAAACATTTTCCCTAATAAGTTAGCCTTTTCGGTGGCGGTGTTTGCTAGTGAGCCGTCAGGTCTGGTAAGAGGTGGCAAACTGGGTTTGCAAAAATTTCGACCTATTGAGCCCGCAAGCGACCAGAATGCTCTGCTGCCATGCGGGCAGGCAGCCAGCTTTTTGCTGATCTGCAGGTCGTGTTCGAATTTCGACCTATTGATGATTCTCTTGCATTCCTTTGCCGATTTGTTGTATGCTGATCTGCTTTCGGGCGTTCGAGATGTGTTGTAGGCTCGGTAAGCCGCGTTTTTTCGTCGGACTGCTTCGGAGCATTGTCGACTGAACCACGGCTTTGAGCCCACACCAGTTTCTTTAGTAGTCGATTGTATGAAGCCATCCATCGCCGATTTGATGACTTCACCAATCTCCTGGGCACATCTTGAAGGGTCCGAAGTCCGAAAACAAACAGCTGACCACGGAAAAGCGTTGAAATGGGCCCGCATACCGAACCAATCTGCTGACCTATAGTGCCACACTTTTCTCCTCAGCCTCTCATTGGTTGGTCTGAGGCTAACGGGGATTGATGTCGTCACTAGGCAGTGGTCAGATGATCCCAGAGGCGCTGTGACGTCAATCTTATAACCGTGTGGCACAGTAGTTAAGAAAAGATCTAACAGATTGGAGCGGTGAGTCTGGACATCAGGAACCCTTGTAGGCTCCTGAACCAATTGCTCTAATCCGTAGCAAATGGCAAAGGATTCCGCCTGTCGGCCAGCCGAGTCCGTTGGGCCTGAGAACTTCAACCATGGTTCGTTATGAACGTTGAAGTCCCCCAGAACAATAAACTCGGCCGAAGGGTAGCGGGGCAAGAGATCATCAATAGTATCGCTCAAATGTTTGAAGAGCTCGGAAGTGTCTGATTCGCTATGGTTCGGTGAGCGGTATAGACATGCGTAGAATCTTGCCGTACTGGCAAGATTGACGCGCACCCACATTACGTCGAATCTGGAGTTTTCCAGACTCAATAGTCGCACACAGTTGACGTCAGCTCGACTATAGAGGCAGACTCCTCCTTTCAGTCGGAATTTGCTTGCGAGGGTAAAGCCCGGGCAGTCCAGATAGGAGGAGTCTGGCGGCTCGGCTATCTGAGTTTCGGATAGGAAAAGAAGGTTGGGACGTTGGGACAAAAGATGGTGATGGACGGAATTTAAATTTGTGTGCAGGCCGCGAATGTTGGCAAAATTTACCAACAGTTTTGGCCCGCACCGGGGACGCCTGCTACTCGCCGCTGTAACGATGTTAAAATTGTTGTGTTGTATGTTCATGAATTTATTTATTATTATTATTATTTTTTTTTTATAAGGGTAGGAGGTGAAAGGAAAGGTCTGGAAAGGAAAGGTATGAGGGGTGGGTAGGAATCTGGGGTTCAGGCTGTCCAGGAGTGATGAGCGTTTGGTTCCAGCCCACCCACTGCGGTGCTAGGCGATAGGCTGGGAGAGTCCGGCTGGAGAGGGCATCCAATGCGCCCCAAACGCTGCTGCTGGGTCCCCTCCGGTCACGAACCGGCACAACAGCAGTGGCGGGGTTTTTTCACTCGCTGATGGGGCAGCCCACCCTTAGTCGTGAGCCTGAGGGTCGGGCCCCTGTAGTATCTCTGGTTCAATGAATTCGGATCTATGTAAATTTAAACGGAATTCTCATAAAAAATGGAACTGATTGTGTCATGAATTCATACAAGCTATAAAATAGCTATCTGCAATATCATTTTTTTACTGAAAATTAATTGAATTGTTTTTTATAAATTGGAAAAGATGTGTGATTTATCAGAAAATACTTTTAATTCTATTTTTGAAATGTGTTTTGTCAGATTTCGTGATTTTCAAGAAAGCGTTATTTATTAATTAATTATATTTACTGAGAAAATATCCCGTTATCTTCGGGGTTTGTGCTAGTTTATTAATAAAGGATTAACCAAATAATATGCTCAAAAATGTTTTTGAATTGGCTCCATCCTGCTTTCCTACCCTTAGAGGGAAATATTAATAGTAAAGAGTTTATTCCAGAATGTAAGAGGTTTGTGCAACCCCACACATCCCATAAAACATGTACAATTATTTAACATTTATATAACGATTATATAGAATGATAATAACATTTTTTTAAAACGACTTTAAGCATTAAATTGAGAGGGCCAACACCTTTCTCCAGTGTGCTGCCATGCTTCAATGTGGACTGCGGCGGGATTCTGTTTGTTCTCTCCCTTAAACCTGCTACCCGGACTCTTATGAGGGCTGCAAAACCTGGCACTCTTCCTTCGGTGAGCCTTTCCTTGCTCCTCTTCCTAAAGTTGGCCCAAAGCTTGCATCTATAAAAGGATGTACCTATGAAACGGAATGACCAGCATTTTTCTTATACGTGGGCTGCAAAGCCGGAATCTTACTGAGCACATTCAACTTTATGCAGAGCGCTCATCTTTGCCTGTCGATGATGGTAATGACGTGTTGGAGAGAGAAATAAAATTGCGTGCCTTTCTGGAGGTGGTTTTCACAAAAGTAACGTTATATCCGGTGTTCCGAAGTAGTTTAAGAAAAAAAGTGGAACCAGTGAGGAAAAGTGGAAATAATATTTATACTTTGCTATTCAGTCACTAAAAATCATGGTTGAAAAGGGGCGGTTTATATGACGGCGAAAGAGATTACTTGCAATTTGAACGAGAAATATCTCTCTGTGTTTTTACATAAATCTGAAAGACAATAAAGCAACCCTTATATGTGAGTTTCTATCGCATTCAACCCCTAAATAATGAAGTCAAATTCCAGCACTTAACCTACGACATAACAATAGCCTTTTTACTTTATTTTGGCAATACGATGGAAACTAACCTTATGATTGTCATATCTAACCAAGGCGCTACGATTTCCTGGAAATCTCTCCTCTTTAACATTATATTCAAATTTTTCTTAACCCTTTGAGTAATTTTGGCAGAAATTTCTCCAAAATATCAGAAACATGTAGTCGTTTTGGGAGATATTTCTTCTAGCCTAATGCGAACTTATACAATTCATGCTCTCATTTTGTTTATCGGTATCTCATTTTATGTTAATGTGAGATACGAGTACATTTTTAAACAGTGTTAAAAAGAGAGAAATCCCACTTTCACTCCAGAAAAATAATATGAAACAACATTTAGCTGAAAAATATTTTTCAAGGATTATTACCTAAATATTTTTATATGAAACGCAAAAAAGTAAAGTAAAAATATTTTTTATAATACCTTTGTCCAATTAAATGTGTTTTTGTTAAAAATGGTTATTACAGTTTACTCGATAAAAACGATTGGTAAGCGACTTTAAAAACTTTATCCGTGTTCAAAATTGTAATGTTTTTAATTGCATATTAATGTCGAGTTGTAATACTAAAATCTGTAAAAGTCGTTTATCTGCTTTCAAAAACACTATTTTATTTTCAAATAAACCAATAATGCGAAAATATTTTCCACGCAATCAGCATTTTGATAGTTCACTTAGGATAAATAAATTGCAAAATATCAGAGGCTCCAGGGGTTAAACGTCTCCAGGATAGACGATTCTCGTAATTTAACTGCACGCAAGGTAGGTACAAGAGGGCTATGCTATCAAATCTTTTCAATCAATATTAATTTAATCTAATTCTACCTTATTTGCACTATACAAACTTATGTACTTGTATCTCTTGTTTACTTACTTACCTACTTACTCTCTAATGTCATTTCACAATCAAATGCCACATATATTTGTAATTCTTTTTTTTAAATATTTTAACTGTGACATGTTATCATTGTTTATGGTATATTTATACCGTTGATATTAAATAAATAAATAAATAAATTCCATTTGAGTGAAGACTATAGAAAGATGCTGTATACTAGGAAGCTGAAAGTTTTTTTAAGATTTTCTTCGCTTTTCGGACCCTTATATAACGGACATTCATTCAGAATCATGGCCGACTAGAGTACAAGCCTGGGCGGCGCCAAATTACCAAATCGGTGCTGTCTCTAAGTAAACTTCACTGTTTAAAATAGTCTAGTTTATTTAATATGCTTGAGGTAAAACAACACACAAATCTGCAGTAACATTGAGTGTCAACAAAAATCACCGCCATTTGCAAACATTCGTTGCTCGATGGCTGGATTTACAAATATTGTAAGCTAATCAATTTGTGGTTTATATAGTGGACTGTAATCAATATTTGACACAACTATTGAGGAGCCGTGGTTTACAGTTATTATTAATTGTAAAGAGATTTTGACCCACCTTTGGTATTTTTTCTATTGATACTATGGCCGTGAGGAACACTGCTGGTAATCGCTGAACAGGGTTCCGTAATAGACTCGAATTAAACGCACTGAGAGAGCACTTAACATGTTTATTGCACAGGTTTTCTTAACAGACTGGAAATTTACAATAAATTTTTGCAATGTTACTAATGTAGGTAATCCACACTGTCAGAAAGGGAAAGGTAATTGGTTAAAGGAATGCAGAAACATATGCGAAAGGGAGAAGGAAAATGATAAGTGTTTTATTATTATCCTTTTTTTGTTTATTATTTGTGTTTGTTACAATAAATATACAATGTTTACAAGTCATACTGTTTTAATTTATACTACACTTCAATTAAAAGCATTTGCTTGTGGATGGAAGAGGAGTGTACATTTGCGAAAAAATAATATATATAAGTTACAAATTAAAAAAAAAACACAAAATTAAAATCCATACAAATTATTGTATTTGGAAGGAAGAAAAAATATATATTATGGAGGATAAATAGAGTATAGTAGGATAATTTGTGAGATTTTCAAGTGAAACTAGGGGAATCAGTTTTTTTGTTAACGATTTCCCTAAAATATTTTTTTATATACTTCAATATTTATTTTTTATCTTTAATGCTTCTAATTTCTTCTAGTCATTTATTAAAGAAATGTTTTCCTTGGTGGGTATAATGGTGTTGGTTAAAAGAAGTGTGTAGTTTAGGGCATGCAAATATATATTTAAGTCTGGTTCGATTTTCAGCTATGAATGAGAGTATTTATCTTTTTCTTTTATAATTTGAATAATTGAATTTTTCACAAATAAGTGTTCAAATTTACAAGTTTCAAGTTATCCTAGACGAATACAGGATTTAAGACTAGCTAAAATAAGTATGTTAAAACGAAGATACATAAAAAGTTACAAAAAAAAGATACATAAAGATACATAGAGGCGTTCGTGATTTCAAATTACATTTTTTAGTATCATTTCGGAATCAGTCCTGCCTAGATCCAACAACCATTGTAAATTTGACTGTCCTGAAACGGGAATCCTTCCTAGTTGGATAGTCAAAATCATAAAATGTAACCAATATTATATTTAAAAAAAAAATTTAAAAAAAATTAAAAAATTAAATAAAATAAATAAAATGTAGGAACTTTGAATTCTTCGAATACGCGTTCAGTGCGGAGGTCTGGAGGTTTATTTTATGAACTTATGAATTTACGGCACCATAGTACCATCTGCTCGGATTCATTGGGACTAAAATAACCTCACTTTTGGATATGTTGTTAGGTTACATGGAATGGATGGGGTTAGACTCGGGGCAGAGAATAGTTGAGGAGTCACTAAATACGGCTAATACTATTTCAAGCAAACATTAAGATTCTGAATGATGGTCTTCTAACTGGGCGATGCTGAGACAATCTAATACTCTAAGAAGAGGTGCAAATATGTGAGCAAATGTGTGCATAATACATATCAAACAAAACATGTATTTAAAAGAGTCGAATGGCAAAACTATGACAGCAATAATATCTTTTACAATCCAGGACCAAATGCATCGGTATCTGTCTGTAAGGCGATGCCATACGTATTAATACAAAATCATGTGTTTTTGGATTGAAAATTTGGTCGCCTAGAAATGTTTCAGATGCTTTAATTAAATACTGCGAGTAGAATACAATTTGGCCTTTGAAATAATCGAGTATTTTTTAGATAAGTCTTTTTATAAGCCCAGAAAAAAATAATGAATGGGCCTATGAAAACCGCTTTAAAGATCAAAATCTCCTACTTACGGACCCATTTTCGGTTATGATTTTATTGTATAATGTGGCAAATTAAGTTATTTATAAAATGATCGGAAAAAATTAAATATTTATGCCTGAACATCAACAAAATAAAATAAAAGGCACTTTTTGGCCATGTTTTTTTCTTGCATTAATCAAAACAGGTGGATGGTGTTAAGCGGGAATTTAAACCTTATCGCCATCTACGTAAGGGTTGTTATTGATAGCGGATCAATTTAAAATATTACACGACGTAGTGCATCGCCTTAAACGTGCTAAAGGAACAATCCATTACCTTTCTTACATCCTTGTTTAATATTATGATTCTATAAAATTTATTACGCTCAATTTGAATATTTCTATTTTTCTATCCATTATCCGGTAGGTACTTAATCGCATCATAAATATACAAAAATATTATTATATTATATAAAATGGGGAGTAAGAGAGGGGGGTTAATAATGCGGCCGTTCCCGGTTCCGAACCCTCCGCATAAAGAATGTAAGGAGTATTACTATTCGTTTTGTTTTTCGGGTCATTTAATAAAATAGACTTGGTCATTTGAATGCAAATGTCGTACTTTAGCTCAAGGGCAGTGGCTTAGGTACTTTTATTATTTCATAGATTTATTAAAACATTTATTTCTATTAATTTATTCATAAATTAGTGAGTTGTGGGTAGGCGGCGCGAATTCAATTTTAATACAAATCTACAGCTTTATTCCGATATTGATGAAATTTTTCATACTTGGTTTTCAAAATGAGAGAAAAATTATTGTGTACAACCGATTTCGAAAAACGCAGTGTAAACCCGGCAACTCCGGGCACTAAAAAGAACAAAAAATATGCGTTGTTGTCGTGTTTCGTGATCCAAAAGTCTGACAATTCTAAGCTTAAATTTCTTATGTGTGTTTTCATCATTATGAAAATTTCGTAATCAAGCTAGTTATGAGAAACAGCAGTGCGCGTGCTAAATGGGCTAGAACCAAAATGTAACAGGACAAGTTAATGACAACATTCAAATCTAAATGGAAGGCATTTCTAGTGTGTATTATCTGTTCAGTTGGTTCTATGGATACATTAATTAAAAATTATTATTTTATAAATATTTTTTTTTGAAATGTAAGTTTAGCGTTTTGATAAAATTAATTAAAACGTTTAGATACTGATGCTTTTTTATGTGATTACCTTGCTATAGTTTTAATTGCGCGACCAGTGGAACTATAGTATCCCCAAATTGGGTATGTTGTGAAGATAAAGAAAACGGGTAAGGTAATGAAAATAATGTCATCATCAATGAAATAGAGAAGGAAGTCTGAGAAGTGCATGATTATTCTGATCTGGTCACTAAACACATCTAAAGCAATTTCAACTGACACGACTTTTCGATTCTGAATTTTGGAATTCAAATGGATGAATTTACACAAAAATTAGTTGAGTTTTAAAAAAATTGTTCGCATATTATTTTTAAATTTGTTGTTTTCTTAATTTTCAAAATTCGATTTTTAAAAAGATTTTTTCAAATGACTGTTTTTATTTAATACTAGTGTATCCACGAGACGCGCTTCCCACAACTGTCCAGTTTAAAATTGGAGCGGTCAAGAACCGAAGCTTTAGCGCAACATCTATCTCCCTCCCCCTCGAAACATCCCCTATAAAATCATACAACTCCCATGCGATAGAAGAGCGCAGACGATCCTATCAGCCGATATTGCCAAGTAGATGCAATCGACGACAAATTCAACACATTGAAGAGTAAAAATATAACATGAGTATAAAGGGCTAAACCAATAGTAAAGAGACAGAAAATAGAGAGAACAGATAAGAAAACTTTTTTATGTGTGAATAATTTACTTGAAATTGTATTGTGAATCCAGACGTAAAGATTTCTCATCCCGATGAGATTCAAAATAGAGTATAAATAAGTTCAGTGCAGAAAATGATAACTATTAGATATTGTTTTATTTTGTTCGTTTTGACGTAAGGGAATTTTTTGATGAAGTGTCACTAGATATGTGAAGGAATTTGAGAAAAATCAAATTTTATGTGCGGAAAAGTTGAAAATATAATAATACAATTATGTATGGGTTGTATTTATAGTAGGCAAATGGTTGGCAATGTTCCCTGTTCGGTAAAAATTTGTTATTTATTACGGGCCAACTTTTACTCACTTTGCCTAGGAAAAGAGATATTGTTTTATACGCATCGGGTGGTCCCTGATCCCCTTTTTTAAATCCAATATGCAACACAATACATAACTATGTACATTTTATTAATTTATTTGATTTAATTCATGTTTTGAATCAGAAAATATTATTTTGGACATCACATTTTAAAGATACGATAACAATCACTATTCAACACCACAACAAAATAAAATAATCTAAAAACATCTATACGGTGTCCGGACACCCGTAGTACAAGCGGAAAACTGGTGATTCTTTTTCACATTCTTTTTAAGGTTAAATTTGAAAAAAAAACGTTTGCTAGGAGGCTTATATAATCATAGTTTGTCTTTTAACCTGCTCAATCAATACCGCCATAGTATTATTACATACACCATGCTGGATCATGAAAGCATACCAAGTTCCTGATAAAATATTAGTCATTCAGAATATATCAAGAACACGTGTTCTTTTCCTAACCACGACGAATGCAATAATATCAGGATGTCAATATCTATATCAGTATTTGTATGAACACGTGTTCTTCCGTCCTCATGAAACATTCGTTTTTGACTGATACATTGTTAGGAACTCTTTCGTTATAGGCCTTCAGTCCCATTTTAAACAGGAAAAGCAATAATTTGACAAGATTTTTACAGTATTTCATATCAGTACGTTTTCTCCATGCAACATGATTGATAGACATCCAATGTTACGTTTTCTCCATTCAACAAGATTAATAATCATCCAATGTTACGTTTTATCCATGCAAAATGATTGATAGAAATCCAATTTTACGTTTTCTCCATGCAACATGATTGATAGACATCCAATGTTACTTTTTCTCCATGCAACATGATTGATAGACATCCAATGTTACTTTTTCTCCATGCAACATGATTGATAGACATCCAATGTTACTTTTTCTCCATGCAACACGATTGATAGACATCCAATGTTACGTTGCGTCGAATCCTAGACCCGGTTTCAAAAGTTTGTTTAACCTTTATAATTGGATAACTACCTATCTAAATAACCCTCAGACATTATCAGAAAGAAACGTCACGAGTTAAGTGTCATACAACTTTCCCACTTTATTAAAGAAAATAATATCATGCTAATGCTTTGGGGTAGTAATGTCTTGTACATTTAATAATATAAGGAATTCAAAGCATGCTGCTGACCACTTTTATTAATAATTTCTTTTGCAAAGCATTTATAAACAACGTAAACGCGCTGAACATTATATTTTACACGATTCATTTGCCAAATGACTCGAATTAAGAATATTTTCATGTCATTTTTCGCGTTGTCATTTGCCAATTATTCGTTCTATTTCTCCACATTTTTTTTCCTTATTGGAGAAATTTATGCGCTTCTGCTTGCATATTTTTCAGTCATTATTTTTAAATGAGGAGTTTTTGAGTATGATTACTCATGGTGAAATATACTCAGAATACTGATGACAGATTTTTTTTTAATAATTTGTATACGCTAGCTATCAGTTATAAAGGCGAAATTTCAACAAGAATTATTAAAATTCTGCCATATGGGTCGGGAAAAGGGGGTGGGGTGATTTCATGTGGTCTCATGTAGACAGTCGACCTTCCTCCTATTTCGAAGGTTAAGTGTGCAAATTTTCATCAATCTCGGAATAAAACTCTAGCTTTATGTGATTTGAGATTTATGGTGATTTTTTTGGGGGGGGCATTAGGCTTTGTTGCGCTATTTCCTTCTTTAGCCAACGTTTTGGACAGTATTACAACGCAACACGGCATAAAACCCTAAAAATAATTAACAATACAACTGTAGATATGCTCAAAAAATAAACGGACGCCCTTGTTACATAATAATTTGAATGTGTAGACTGGTCAACTCAAGTCAAAACCTTAACTTTTTTGGGATAAGTCTAAATGATTTTTGCCAGTCGCTAAACAAGTGACGGAATATTATAAGTGCCCTGTGGTCCTGACCCACGGCGTATTCTTGACTTGATTCGACTTGTCACTTTATTTTTTTATATTATATCTACCATATGTCTTTGCTTTAATGTACCTTTGTCTACTCCTATATTTTTCATTTTACCTTATTCGTGTTATTATTTTGTAATTTGGACGATGTCCGTTAATAAATAAATAAATAAATAATACCAGCGCAGACCCGTGATTAATCACGAGATTTTATATTTATAAAAAAACAATTAAAATAATATTCTGTTAGAGTATTATACAATGGGTATGTACCAATTTTATCGCTTGTCTGAATTATTCTTTGAACAAGAGGTTCAAATTTTAAAAATGACTCATAAATTCAAAGAGAATTCAGTTCATTGAAAGAAAACAGATTTCGATCGGGAAATGTTCACATTTCATATTCCGACCACCTAAATTAATTTGTTAGAAAATGTACTAGTGCAGATCCGTGATAAATAACGGGATATTATAATTCCAATTTTAATAAAAGATACCTAATTAAAATCATTCTCTGTTAAAATATTATATTTATGAGAGATACAAGGAGAAAGATGAGAATTGCTGATTTATTATTTTCCTAGTAAATTTTTAGTACATTCATAAAATATTGGAATACGTGTTCATGTATCTGAATTTGTCCTGTTAATGTACTATGGCGAAATGCGAAAATAATGATTTTTTATCAACACGTGTTCCGACGTTGCCATAGCACATTCCTGTTTTACTGAAAGTTTTATAGGAAAACTGTCAATTCATTCGTTAAAGGCTTGCAATCCCGTTTTTAACCGGATTACAAATCATTAGAAGAGATTTTTAATAAATTATCACAAATTAATTACTTATTATTAATTCACGTAAGCAGTTCTAATTTTGAAAATAACACTCATTGAACCAAATTCTACGCAGTACTAACTAACGCACAGACAACTAAAATAAGAATGTATAATTATAAAGCATTACATATTAGTGAAAACTATTTGATCAATTACATCAAAAGAGTGAACATTTTTGTTCGGTATTACTGGCACGCGGACACACCCAGAACTGACTTCTATCGGGTGGAAAGTCCATTCAGTGCTTACTTATTAAATATTGAGTAAAGTTTTGTGAAGTTTTTTTTCCATTATTTTATTTTAAAGATTGTGGTTTCGCGTAATTCAACCCTTACATCTCTTCCGAATACCACCCCCCACCACCCAGTGGCGTAGCAATATTAAATTGACCAGACACCGCCCTGCCTCACCCCACAGGTCCCAACTAACCCTACCCCTGAACTTTATTGCATGCATTCTCTAACGTCTGGTCGGAAAAGTTCCGATATTTAACGCAATCGTAAAGTTGTTAATTTTATTATCCCGTCCATCGTACAACTCTGCCGTTCCATGGAAATCTGATAAGTTTGGAGATTCAAACGTTGAATTCTGACTTTATTGAATCGAGGGATAGAATGTGTTGTAATTACGAGTATTTGAATTACTCGACTTTTTGATTAGATATTTTTTATCACTTTTTTATCCTTCGTCATCTTTAAAGTTGCTGTGTGGAGGGTCTTTTTAATTAAAGGAAAGAGACGAAATTCTGGGAAGGAAAAATATACGAGAGGTGGGTAAGAATCCAGAGTTCAGTGTGTCCCGGAGTGACGGACGTATGCATGCATCCCTCCCGCAGCGGTGCATGACGATGGGTTGAGAAAGATCAGCTGGAGAGGTCAAAGGATAATCCAAAACCGGTGTTTCCCGACAGTTTTATTCGCCGCCAAGATCTGAACACACATCACCCGATGAACCCGGGAACCCCTTATGAGTCACAAAACGTAGTAAAACACTTGAGGTGGCATATGGCAGAGGTGTTTGATATCTAATAAATGGTTCCCCTGGCGGCGGTACCCATGCCATCCTCCCAAATTGATGAAATGAATCTATTCTTGAAGTTTATATTTAAGCAAATTCTTTCTCGTTTTCAATTGTTTTATTTTTTTAAGTTTCCACCAATACCACTTTACTAGAGGTCCGTTTTTTTTTCAGAGCAGAAATTCTGGGATTAACTATCATAGGTTCCATGATAACTCAACACAGTGACGATTCATCACACTTTTAAAAAGTGATATAAAGTCATTAGAAACGATGAAAAAAAATTTTTTTTAACCTAACCTACTTAACCCAGTTAATAAAGTTTTTGTTTCATCACTTTCCATTAATATAACTTTTTAGAGATTTGATGAATTATCATTGTGATGATTTATCCGGTCAACATAATCAACATATATTTATTTATATTTAATTAAAATAACACCACAAGGTGAATTATTTAAAATAGTATTGCATATAAATTATTAATTGTCGTTAAATTGTCTTTTCGTTTTTTCATATAATTCTTCAAAACGAATTTCATTTAATTATTCGTGTGGTTACATAACAAAATAAATAAACTGTTTTATTTTCGCAAATAACAATGGTAAATATGTGAACAATACAAAAAAAAATTATATCATTGAGATCTTTTATCATTTATATCACTGGGCATTTTTTTCTCTAACGTCTTCTTTTTTATGTTCGTGAGAAGTTTTATCAACGGAGCCACAAAACAATTGTATCAATATAATAAAAGAAATACTTAAATAGGATTATTTTGTTTTAAATATTGAAATTTATCTTTATTTTCTTGCATTATCTTTATAATAAAAGCTAACAAAACGATATCTTAAATATTATAATTTAATGTTTAATACAATTCTGAATTATTTCTTTCTCACGATTGCGGAGTGCTAATTTTTATTTGGACAATCGTCAACTCGCGGCAAAGAGGAAGAGAGGAAACATTGGATAAATTAATTTTTCAACTTAAAGCGATGAATATTTTGAATTCAGCCGCTATCAATAATACACCTTACGTGGATGGCGATAAGTCTTAAATTCTCGCTTCACACCATCCACCTGTTTTGATTTATGCAAGAAAAAAACATGGCCAAAAAGTGCCTTTTATTTTATTTTGTGGATGTTCAGTCACAAATATTTAAATGTTTTTCGATCATTTTATAAATAACTTAATTTTCCACATTATACAATAAAACCATAACAGAAAATGGGTTCGTAAGTAGGAGATTTTGAACTTTAAAGCAGTTTTCATAGGCTTACACATTATTTTTTTCTGGGCCTATAAAAATACTTATCTAAAAATTACTCGACTATTTCAAAGGCCAGGATGTATTCTACTTGCAGTATTTAATTAAAGCATCTGAAATATTTCTAGGCGACCAAATTTTCAAACCAAAAACCCATGATTTTAAATTACTACGTAGTTTGTGTCAGATAGTGTCAGTTTTTGTTACCATTAAAATTACATGAGAGTGATTGGCACCGAACCGGTTAAAATCAATCGATTGATTGATCACGAGATTCAATTAACCAGTACTAAATTAATTTTTTTATTTATTAATCCCGCCGTTTTTTTACACAAAACGAGTATAAATTAATCTCATTATATAGTCCATTCAAATTAAAATAATAATAATTTTAATATTCCCAGCTGTATGAAAAGGATTTGCAAATGAATTTATCAATATTGGCGCTATAGCAACACTAGAATATAAAAAAAATAAACAAGAACAAAATTAATCAATGTAATGTACGTAAGTACAACAAATATTAAAAATAGCAAAAGTGAGAAAGAAGGTATTGATAACTGTCTGGAGTAAATATACATTTAAAAAATTACAGTTACAGATTATATAATATACTCGTAACAACGTTAGCGAAACCAAATCTTAGTATGTAATAAATGAAAATATCAACGGAACGGAAAATTTCCAAGCCAATATAGTCTTAGAATTAATGAAATAGTTTGTTTTGGACGAATAAACATAGAACAATTCAATAAAAACCCCATATTACTTCATCACCTCATTCGCAATTATCTTTGAAATGCTTCCAATGCAATAGTTGAAATTACAAGATTTTATAGAAGTTTATATTTTATGTTGTTAGTTGTAAGAGAAATTAAGTTTGGTTTCTTGAATTTGATTCGTGGTTTTTAATAAAAAATTACTCATAAAACACATGATTGTTACAGTATGTAACACCGCAATTACGTTGAAATTATAATCTCTCTGATTCTTCGATTCCATTTGCTTCCCGACATTAAAAGGTCTTTTTCAATTAGATTAGGAGAATTTTAGGTATGGGTAAACACATCAATTATTAAAATTCTGCCTTATAATTAATTAATCCAGTATTTGAGTATGAATTTGTCACTTTTTTCCATTTTTTTGAACTCAATTCATCCACAATACATCAATTTATTTATGAAATCAGTTGTGTTACTTATTTACATATTTGTCCTGAATTGTCTATTATTATAAGAAAATTTTATTTCAGTAATCTGTGTAATTATGCAATATTTATTGATTTAAAATGATATATAGTATATTTGTGGTACGTTTCAGAGTGGTAGATACTTTCAGTATCGCCCTACTAAAAAACCTCCATTCAGAATCAGTTACTTGAAATTCCTTTAGCCGTGCTTCGAGACCAAATTTGAATAGCAAATCAGAATAGATTAATAGAAAGTTACTTCCTCACTTTTCTTTTTTTCTCTCTACTACTTTCAGTCTCAAAACATACCCCAAATGGCGATGCCATAGTTTCGTAGAGAAGACTCTAGCGCCGTACTAAAATAAAAAAATTTTAAAAAAACTTTTTATGCCATCGCAAATACCTATATAATTTTAACTCGCTACACACAATCCCACTATTTCCCATACTCCTCTATATCTATACAATACGTCCATTAAACGGGGTCCAATAACTCGCACATTAAAACGACATTTCGTAAAAATGAATAGAAAATTCCCAGGGCATAAAGAGAAGGTTGAGGTAGAGTCATCATGCATTACATACCAACCATGACAGCAATTTGCGGCGACGGCGACCTGCCGTTATTAGAGACTCTTCGAATTTTCTGGAAATTTTACTACACATTCATACAATAATGGATGGTACCGTCTATTGTGTTTCAATTCATTTCGAATGGATGCCATTTGGTCTGATTCCATTGGCGCGGAATATACTAGATTGACTATGCAGATGGCGAGTCATCTGAGAATCGGACCTAGACATCTATTTGACCGGTCGGTGGCCGAGTTGACATCGCGCTTGGGTCTCACTCGGGCGTAGTGTGTTCAATTGCTCGGCTGGCTAAGTCCTCCATCACAACACAAGCAATATTTTCAGCTTACTGTGGTGGTAGTAGGAGATTTTCAAATATTGTCAGGTTATTCGTAACCCGGGAAAGTGTTTGTCTTTCTTTAAAAAAAAAAAAAAATTGTTGACTCACTCTTAAATAGTACTACTGTCTTACTTTTGTAATCAAAATCGATTTACGACGAACTATCACAAAACTATATTTAAGATACATGACATAATAAGAATGGATGAGTTCTAATGATTTGGTCTAATCTGGCTAGCATAGGTATCTAAGCCAAAACCATTCTTGTATGTAGCAAAAACACAAACATCGCCAAAATATATGAAATTTTAAAATGTTGAATAATGTTTAAAATACTTCAAGAAAATATAATTGAGGAAGAAATGACACATCTATTCTGGGAGTAAAAATTGTGAACACGCAAGAATCAACTCTGTGTGGATTATGAAAATGTGATGGAGATCACTGTCGTTCCTTATGCCTCCAAAGCGACGATGACAACTTGGTCTTTACAAGACTTATATAAGTCTTCAAGCCCTTTTTAACGGCCAAAATATACACAGATCTCTGACGAAGAGGTTTTCGAAGTTCAGGTGGATATCCAACTGCTTCAAGACTCGCGACGAAAGCGCATCTACCCTTAGCTTCCCGAACTTTCGCCACCGTTCATCTCCATCATCCATGGTGTCGAGTATCGGGACGGAGAAAATCGTCACCCGTTTATCTCCACCACCCGCGAAGTCACTGGAGGATCAGGAATATCCGTGGTCTTCACCACTATTTCATCAGTTGCCTCCGCCCGCATGGCGTTGAGCACAGATCCACATCCCGACGTGATGTGACCTACATGATATGAATCCCATCGTAATTCTTACACTAATACTGTCTACACGATACCTACTACCCACACCTTTCATTGTCTCGACCTAAAACCCACACACTTAAAAACTTAAAAGATAATGCGAGTACTTCGAATGAGTTGCATTGAATAGCTTGACCATAGGTTAAAAGCCAATCTTGTGTATTTTGTCTCAATTCCAAGTCCGATTGTGATTTGGATTTTACTGAGCAAAACTTCTTGTGAGACACGATGTACTATTATTATTTGATCGCTTGACGACTTCCGCATGTAAGGCAATACTCTCCATTGTGTATTGAATAGTATACTTTTATTATGAACACGATTTAATAACAATGGACTCTTTAAAAGTGGAAATAAAAAAAAATCTACGGTCATTAATCGATGTGTTTGAAAGATACAAGATTTTACAAGAATGTCTGAGTACGAGTTGGTTAATTTAACATTCTTTTTATTGGGTACCTTACAGAAAGTGGCATTGATAATTGGCATAATCTATGGAGTATATATGGTGTCTTCGAAAATTGAGAAATAAAAATAACAATGCTAGTTTTATGTAAAATAATACCTTACGCATGCATTTTGCTTTCGAAATTTGTCGAAAATACTACGTTTTCACCTTTTGACCGCTGAAAACGAATGTTCTATTTACAGGGTGTCCGAGGATAAAGTACACAAATTTCGGAGGGTAATTCTACGTGATAGTACAAGTAAGAAATTCAAATAAATTTTTTTCGAATATTCCACGTTTTGAGGTACAAAGATTGATTTTTTGTATGAATAAAAAATAATATTCTTCTATGGAAAAACATTTTTGTACAGGGAAAAAACCATAGAATTTCGAAAAAGTTGTTTATGTTTTTACTTCTACCACCATGTAAAATCACCTCCTGAAGTTTGTGCACTTTACGCTCGGACACCATGTATTACGAGATTGCATACGTTATGTGATAATTGCAAGTACGAGAGATGGATGGTTAAATAAATTACAGAGTAATAAGTACCCATCAGACAATAAAAAAATCGAATGCGTAGACAGTAGATTAATTTACAGTATTTATGTATTATCTATGGAAAAGTAAGTAAAGGTATAGAGATAGTAATGTTAGTAGGGCCCATGGAACAAAGAGTTATCTATGCAGTGGTATAATCAATCAACTTTTGTGAACATAATAAGTGTTTTTCAAAAATTTCAAAATTCAAGATTGAAGTCATCTAAACTAAATAAATAAATTATTTATTATTTTGCTGGATGGTGACTACGTATTTGTTTACATTAACTCCACTCCTAGGTTGCCCAAGGAAAATAGCTTACCTTAGGGCCTATGTTATATTTGGGGATGTCATGTGGAGGGCATTTCAAAGAAAATAGTAAGTCGAAGTTCAAATTATCAGAAATAAATGGACATATTATTTATTATTTAGCGGGATGGGGAATGGTGACTACGTCTTTGTTTAGAAACTTCCCTTGGGTCCTATGTCGTATGTGGTGTGTGTAACTATTTTGCATCAGTTATTTATAACTGTGTTTAATAGTATCATCTTATGAATACTACGAAAAAAAAAATGAAATTAAGGGGAGCTGATATTGCTATTGGAAAACCTAATGAAACTTAAAGAAATAGCATAAATACAACCTTATTCCAAACGGTAAAAACAAAATTGTTGTTTATTGACTCTGCGACATCGTCAAATTCGCAATAATTTTGAAAAAACATCCCTTACGCCTTAAAATGAGAAATATCTGAAGATGAGGCACAATACATGTGATGTGATACGTTGAATGCATTTGTTCTTTGCTCCGGGGTGTCTCATTAGTACAGTCCCGGCCAAAAGTACCGCTCAGCCCCGCTGCAAGTGGGTACCAGGTAGCAGGTAGCAATAGTGATGGAGGCTACCTGCGTCCTACAAACCCCTGTGTTCCTGGGATACAGGGTGGAGGGATGAGACATTCGTTTTCATGAAAATGTCAGGAAATTAGACAGTTAAAAATGTGGTAACCTAACTCTGTCCGGTCTATATTTATACCTAATCTCCGGACGGTTCGGCCGATTGATTAACTTATAAAGACTTATCATCTACTTCCCTTGCATACATTGAAGCTGTTACAAAAATATATGTTACTTTTAAGGATAATTTCTCATGTACATAATCTAGAAAAATCGCAAATAATTTTTCGTAAATTATTAAAAAACACATGTGGTTCTGTTGTTTAACATAATATATGTATGAACAATTCACAGTGTTTCTTTAAATGCTACTTCAGAGAGCTTTTTGTAGAGAGGTTTATGTTCTATTTTGAAAATAAATAAATTGGAAAGTACGCTTCAAAAATTGTTAAAATCATATTTTGTAGGATTGAAAAAATTCACAGTATTTCTTTAAATCGATTGTCGAAAGATTTTTGCTTTATTTTAAATAAGTCATGCTTCATTAAATATATTTTTTTTATTAAAATCGATTTTTTAATACTAGCTTGCTCTCTCTAACTTTTGTATTTACATTTATCTTTCAAACCATCTTCTTCTTCTTTTTGAACGCTCACAACGGAGCCTTAACTTATTCAGATTCTTATACTTGGTGTATGTAAGGCCCATTGCACACGGAGATATACACAAGACACGCGACTGCGATGCAACCTCAAGTCGCCTATTATGTATATTCTACTCTTTATCACTGCTATACGGTGCTACCTGAATTATACTGTTATTCTTGTTCATTTTTTCAGTGCAGCCGTGGATTTAGTAGATTGTCAAGTGGCTCTAGCTATGAAGACAAAGTTCCGTCATGTCATAAGCAAAAAATTATTTTAAACGTTGGAAAATTAAAGACAATGCTTCAAATGGTTTATTCCACATTTTTCTATTTTTAACTTAGGAAAATGAGGATTGATTATGTAGAAAATCAAAATCGTTTGAAACACCCTTCCCAGGAATATGACAGCACAGGTACAAAAGAGACAATTGCATTCTATCAAAAATTCCCTCTTTCCTTGGCACTGTGGAGTGTATGCGGGCGGGGGTGCATGTGGATACTGTGTGCATTCGAGGGGTGGGGTGGGAGGAAACCTCCAACCTCTCCCCCCGCCCCCCCTGCCCGTACACTTTATGCCTGCACTTTACAAATCTTCAAACAATGCACTCCGCACGAGTGACGTGGAAGATTCAAAGGTAAAAATAATGTGGATATGTTATTTGTATGTAGGGGACGTGGTGAAATGTTTCTTATATTTTTGTGTGGGTTTAGTTTGGTTCTTAAATCGTCTGTGCATAGAAGAATACGATCATCATTCAACGAAATAGAAAGTTGAAAAATGTTCAAAGAAAACGGTTTTACAAAATAAACAACTTAACAAATTAGTCCAAGTAACTAATCAGCCTGGCAGCAAAACGTAATTGTGTACCTTTCACTCAGATTGAGGGATAATGAAATATCAACAAAATCTTCAAATAAACTATTTGAAAAGTCGATTAACACAGCATCCCCGAAGAAGACAAAGGCCCTGAGGGTAAAAAAGTGTGGGGATATAATACATAGTGTCACAGAGATTTTTATGTCAACCAAAAAAAAATCGATTTACGTGAGTTTTATCAAACTTTTTTTTTCAGAAATTTTAGGGTTGAAAAACTATTTTTGACTGACTTTTGGGGCATTTTAAAAGAAAATAAATTAATAGCTCATAGCTACCCCATATTCCATAACAGTTTTTGTATTTAAATTTGACTCAAATCAATAAAATAATTAACTCCACTCCTGTGACGTATATTCACCAGCTTCACGCTTGTACCACGCGTTTCCGGACAAAAAATTTTAAAAAAATTTCAATTGATAGGAATGTTTAGTACATGGATAATAAGAGCTAACGAAAAAAAATGGAATTACTTTAGCAAATTATCAAAGTTGAAAACTACGAGATGAACATAACAATCTTTTTGAAATAATGTACACGAATAAACATATTACAGAATAAAAATCCATCATCATCAAAAAAAAGTTAGAATAGATCCATTGCCAATTTTAGTAAGAAGAGAAGCAAATATACCGCACAGAGTTTTGGTGGACGGTTGGAAAGAGCTGACAAAATTACAAAACTGGCCGAATAAAGCTTCTTCGTTCAGTAAAAGAGCGTCGTCCTGTCTTGCCGCTACGCAAGAGTCCTTTTTATGTTCTATGTTTTATATGAAAAAAGTTCATTCATTTTAGTTAGTATTTTGGCCTCAAGTTTTGTATGAAAAAGGCAGCCCAGCCGTTCCTTTTAAATTAATATCAATAAAACATAATATTACCTTTCTAACTCCCCCTATCTCCTCATGTACAATCTACAATACCAGTGGAAGGCAGCAACATACTCGACATGCAATCAGTCGTCTCCTGGCCACTCGAATTTAGGGGGCAACCTTACATCCTACATCTCTTACGTTTCCCTTACCCGTCTCCTCTACGTTCTCCCTTTACCTATATCCTATATGGCTGCAACTAGAATGCAAGGAGGCTTAAAATCAAGATAGACAGAGATGTTTGTTCTGGATGTAGACTAATTTAATGACGGGTAGACAAAATCATATTTATGTACGATACAACACTTTTATTTATTTATTAACAAAGATACAAAGTATCGAAGAAAATGTCTACTTCAGCACACACTATATTTATTATACAGTCGACACATTTGGGTCAGAGGGGTAAAATAGACGATATTTTTTAGTATTCAGGTGAAACATGTTATGTCGTCTTAAACAAAAGGAATTAAGAACATTTATTTCAATACTAGCAGTACCCCGCAAGCGTTGCTGTGGCTCAGTCTGTCTGTGCAAACAGACAAACCAATAGAGATTAACCGGAGAATTAATATTTTGAACAAACGAACATTTTTTTATTTATATAGATGATCGTGAATTATTTAATGTAAACATGTTGCCTTCTAATTTTAAGTGTATTAATCTTGAAGTATTCACTTACTTCGTATGATCTGAGATGGTCATGTAGACCACATTTGTAATTTTGAAGTAATTTAGAGAAATTTTGTTTAATTACAATATTAGGTTTTTATTTTAAAGAATTTATACTTTTCTAATATAATTATAATATAATTTTGTAAACGGATTTATGACCTTACTTTTATTTCACTTAAATCAATATGAATTTTTGTTGAAGTTATAAATGTGTTCATTTAATTATTTATTGCATTTTAAATATGTTTTGTTTGTCAAACTAGAAAGAATTCCCGTTTTAGGACAGGCAAAATTTAAATAAACAGTAATATTTTGAACAATTTAAATTTATAAAAAAAGAACAAAAAAAATGAGAGAAAAGAAAAGGAGAGAAAGAATAAAAAAATGTTTAAAACATGAAGAATGTTGATGTTTAATTATCAAACTTTGTAAAATAATAAAGATAATAAAATTATTTTTTTAATATATCTTAATAAATAAAAACTCAAATTGTAATATTTAATTATTGAAGATAATGTTGATGCATTTTTTTAAATATTAGCAGCGGCCCACTTGGGCTACGTGGTACAGAAATATTTATTAAGCGATAATAATGGTAAAAATAACGCGGTAAATATATAAGAATTATGTTTCTAATGTTAATTTAAATACCACCCTAATTGAGACTAACCCTGTTAATTAACGTTGAATAAATACAATTGCCTGTTTTTGAGACTACAGTGAAAAACAACCCTAATAAAAGATAATATTTGAAAAATGCATCCTTGACTTTGACAATGGGGGAAAATTGTTAAATATCTTAAATTATTTGTTCGCTTACCTGGTGTAGATTTGATGTTACCTGGTGTTACCTGGTGTACACTTAACGTTACAATATATCTAGACTTGTTATTTTCTCACTAAATTATGATAAAATATGCTAAGTAAGAAACACTCATATGTTTCCAGTAAATTCTTAATTCAAACGTTGCTCATGGATGGCAAAGATAAACATTCAAAAAATATATACGTATGGACGAAATAAATTATAGGACCTTCGACGCGATTTTTGAATATTCGTATTCAAAAATCTAGTCGAAGGCCGACTAGAATTACAAGCCTGGACGCCTGACGGATTTTAAGGCGTCAAGGGAATAAGTCTAGTCGGCCTTGGATTTTCTCAATGACAACCATATTACTTATAATAATTGTAAAAAATAAGTAATTTGCATGTATTTACAAATTAAATGTAATTCATTGGCCTTTACTAGTGTTTGTTTAGTAATTAAGATCCCGTAGTAAGCTTTCAGAGATGGTTTGAAAGGAAGATATTTAAATACGAATGTTAGAGGAAGCGCGGTAATATTAAAAAAAGCGATAATCATTTAGCGAAAATGATGAAAATATTTAATAAAACACGACTCCTTTGAAATAGAGCAAACATCTCTCGACAAATGATTTAGTTGCATTTGATGATACACTGTGAATTTTTCCATGCCTATAACATATTAAATAACAGAACAAAACGCTTTTTTAATAATTTTCGGAGCTTACATTGCGATTTTTTTCTATCGAGGGAATTCCATATAATTAAAGTTTCGGCATGACAAATATTTTTTCTACAAAATAACATAAATTGTTTTGGAACTTAAAAACTTTAAGGTTTTATGCGTAGCATAAAGGATAAAAAATAATTATAAGCAATAATTAGTCATTTATTTTTACTCGGGAGATATTTTCAATTTGTATTGATATTTCAGGCAAATTATTGCTTATAATTATTTGTTATCCTTTATGCTATGCATAAAACCTTGTCTTATAAACATTAGTTTATCATTAAAAAAATAATAATAATTGACAATTCAAAAATATTTCACCAACAAATGAAGATATAATATGTCTCGACTCCATCTAGTGAGAAATTTAGCACTAACAAAGACTTTCCTACAAAAATAAAGTTGGTTATTTACAGTTGGAAAAAATATAATAAGCAGTAATTGTTGATTGAGGTAATAGCACATATTGAATTATTTGGTGGGTTGGAAATAAGCCGACATATCTCAGTGGTTTCAGAGCACCTGACCGGACATCGGAAGGCACTGGTTCAATTCCCGTTGGCGGCATTTATTTTTACTCGGGATATATTTTCAATTTGTATTGATATTTCAGAGTACTAATTATTGCTTATAATTATTTGTGATACTAAATATAATATTTTTATTAAAGTATTCGCACACACTTATGTACCACTTTATTACTATTTAATTTTTTTTTCCTGAATTGTTCTTTAACTGTCACCATTATAAAAATTTATATGAATCTAACTGTGGATATATTGAAAACGTGAAAAATCTTTTGTTCTGCAAGGCATATTCTAAATTCTTGGAAAATGAGTTCCAATTTCGAAAAAAAAAACAATTAAAAAAAAATTGTATTAGAAATATTATGCAATGGGAATGTACTTTGTCGCTTATCTGAATTCGCATACAATATTACAATTTTGAAAATTTGCACTTAAATTCAAAGTAAGTTTGAGTTCATTGAACCATACTTCATGCAGTACTGACGCACAGCATTGACAATGAAATTAACATGTTTGTTAATGCAATGAATAATTGAAATAAAAATTGTCTTCTATTTAAAAAACACTTAAAATTTCTAACGTAAAAAAATACAATGTAAAGAAACAATAAACAATTTTCTGCATTTTTCATTTAATTATTGTACAGTCCTAAATATGGCACAGTTGTATATAAAACAAATAAATAGTTTTACAGTTTCTCACTAAGAGGTTCGATACTGAGCAGCTCTAGGCTATATTTTTATATGTTATCAGTTTTTACTTTTAAATATGTATTGAAAAAATAATTATTCATACTTTGACGAATGATCAATTATTATGAAATATAATAAAAATTTCGCGTATTTAAGTACATCAGTTACAAAATTAAATCTAATATAAATATGATAATGATAGCCGCCCCAAAAGCTCCCAGAATTCATTATCCACGTGTGAATAAGTCAGCATTAGGTGCGGCACGTAAGCCCCGAGACTGACATCGTCCTTATTTTAACGAGAGGAGAGCTAACATCTTCTTTGTCTTTTGCAAATGAGTGAGACGCTCTCACGTCTGAGTACGGGCTAGTGCAGGTGCTAGTGGAATGTACAGGGTACAGGTACCTCTGCTCGCTACTCGCTACTCGCTACTCACTACTCGCGTTCAGTACTCAAACCCTGATGAGACACTAGACGAACGTGTGAAATATCGTGTGAAGAAAGATGGAATACGTAGAAAAAGCACGGGTAGATAATATTCATAAAATGTTCTATTTTCGGGTAAGCTAGTTCTGCTGTTTTGTCACCTCTGAGAATCGAAAATGTGTTCCATAGTTGTTTCTACTCGGCGTCATACGAGTTCGCAGCTCCGTTCTCGCGAAATCTCACATTTTGACCGTCTTGTGACAAAATTGTTTAATTATATTCTATTTTATTTACTTTTACGCCCATCTGGGCTTTAGCATGGATTATAAGAACAGAATATACCTTGTGATCTATCTAAAAATTATACACAACTATAATTTGTAAGCTTCAAAATCGCTACTATAATTTGTAGGTTTCAACAAAGATTATGCTTAATTCTATAAATGGTCAATAAATATATCACTAGTACCCCCAAACTTGTTGCCCAGATCATGCATCCTATTGGTTAGTGAGTGTGTCTAGTTGTGATAGTTGTTTGTGTATGTATAGCAGAAGAATTTTACATTTTATCTATTCGTTACATGGAATTTAATAGTGGTGACGATGACAGGGCTGTCAATTAAATTTTTAATTGTCTGTGTAATACAACACGGTCTGACATAATTCTCCTGTTAGACAGCGTTATTAGCTGCAATTTATTCATAAAATTGACTTTGCACTTCACAACTTCGATTTAGCACCAATCCTATCGGTTCAAAAATCTGCAAATCCTCTATCATAGCCATGGACACTCAAATTAATGAACTTGCCCTAACATGATATCTAGGTATCATTTTGGTGAGCTGGGGCAAACCACGCGACCATATTTTTAGCACCACGGGGGTTCGAGAATGCCACCAGTCGTACATTGATTACCGAAGTGGGCACATTTAAATAACCAGACAAAAAGAAAAGTTTGTAGCACTGTCCGTTGTGGTACTTTTCTGCTCAGGATCTGAATATTCATTCTTAAACGAATCGCATGGCGTAGCGACGCTAAAATTGAGTAAGGTCACTAAATTATAGCACATTTGTAAAAGTGTAATAAAATGTAAAATTTTGGAAATAAGCCCAAACTTTTGTCTGGGATACAAATCATGCATTCGATTCTTCAGATCACTTCATCGCACGATAGTGTTAATTTCTTCAATTTATTTTTTATTTTTTATGTGAACGCACATGATTCCTAAATTTTCCCTAAATTTCGCTCCCACCGCAGGAAAGGCAAGTTGAGTGGGTATGAAAGGGCAAATACCCCTTACGTTATTATTGGGACAACAAATGACATCGAATACACGTATGATAAAATAAGACATAAATCAATCGGCAATTTGTGAAGTGACAAGTCTCGATGACTTCACGCACGAGAGGCGTCAAACTCACAAATAACACACTCCGCTCCGACGCTTTGGAGGCTTTGACGCATTCATGCTTTGACGCTCAACGGGTCCAACGATTTTTGATTTTATTACCATTATTGCGGCTCCATTGTCTGCCGCAGTTTCGGTTCGATTACCGCCATAGCCATCGCCACAGTCAATTATTCAATCTTCTACTTAATTTCGTATCGTTTGGGCCACGCTTGGATTGCGTCCGAAGGAAGACGGAAACAACCAACGGCGGAGTAATGCGATGATTGTGGTTTAACGATGTATTGTGTGAAAAATTGATAATTTATGTAGTGTTCTGTGATTCAATTTCAATTGATGTTTTCGAACGAGTATTGCATTGCAGGTTCACTCTTGACTCTCGAGATTATGCTAACTTCGATGACCTCGATGTTTGAGATGTTCATGTAGGCGCAATTCGGTTTATTTTCGATGTGTTCTAGAAGAATTTGACCGGCAACGGTAGGTATCTATTTACATGTATTATTTTTTTTAACTACCTATATCATCTGGGTGCGGCAAAACAACAGTGCAAAAATAGACAGCGCAGTTTTAAATATATATCAATAAACGGTGCACCTTTCAGAAATGGGATTTATTTTAATTTATTCGGAAGATCATGCCTTTTTACGCATCAAATCCTGAAGATGACATCGGGAAGATAATGGCCTCCAGGAAGAATACATTGATGAAGGCGATTTCTAAAGTTTTTGGCCGCAACACTGTCAAAACGTTGGCTAGAGGAGGAGGAACCGCAATACGGCATAGTACCCTCAAAAATCAATCTTTATTTATTTATTTTACTAAAATTTAAAATGTTTCGTGAAATATTTTGAAATAAAGTGTTCTGTAAATGATTTATATATTATAGTGTTTCGTGAACTCACTAGGAGAACAGGTGTTTAAAGGATACCATAAAAAAACTATAAAAGAAAGACAAAAAAAAGTTTAATGATGTGTGAGAATGATAGTTTGTAGGTACTGTACATGATTTTGGTGTTCACGTGTTCAACCACTGTAATACTTTTGGCTGCATCTACAATAATATTCCATAAAACTAAATTTGAAAAAAAATACATATATATATTAAACAGCTATGGAGGTCGTCTAAGGACATATACAATCAATATCCAAGATTTCCATGTTCTTCAAACATTTCGGGATGTTTATGAATACCTTAAAGGCAAGAAGGTAAGGTCCTTAGCATAATTTTTTTTGTCTAGTTGTGCAAGTGTTCAAAGAGTGGGTAGGTCTACCAATGAAGAAAAAAAATTGCGTAGATTCGAAAATACTACTTTGTTTTGTTACAATCATTTTTTTGGATTCAAGATACATTTGGTTACCTGAAAGTTTCCCTCACTACCTTGAATATGCCACTTAGAGCTAAAATCAAAATTCCTTGACCAGTTTTGTCAGATTCTTCAAGAACCTAGAAAGTAGAGTGAGCACAATCTGTGGACAAATTTATAATTTTAACCGTTAAAACCAAGCACCTGAACACATCACTTAATACCTTTGTGGGGCCATTATAATCGAATCAAAGGTGACGTAACAGGTACAGGTAACAATACTCGCCTATTCTCAGCGGGGGGCACAAAAGAGTGTGAAATTTGTGTCCAAAATCCGTGACAGCGCGGAACTGTATAATTGATTGTGGGAGCAGCGACTATTTACATTTGGTACAGTTTTATAGACAAGTAGATGGTAAATTTTTATACGTGTACATCGTCGAATGTGAGGTGTAGTAGCTGATAAAATAAAATCTGACACTAACAGGATATAAACAAATTGAAGCCAAAATCATAGACATTGACAACGAACTAGTAAATCAACAATATTGCATTATGAGTAAAAAAAATATAAATTTAAGGTAAAGACACATGTAGCAAAATTGACTGGCATTTATTTGTCATAAATGCTTTGACTATGTAGGAAGATACTCCATCTGGCTTTTAAGCAGACTAAAGATGAGTTGTTTCAGAGAATTTGAACAATTCATCAAATTTCACAGTTCATTTTCAAGTTCTGTGAAAGTTCTATTCAAGTTCTGTTATTATTTCGGTTCTGTGAAGCAACTGGCCCATGTCGATGTAATAACAAACTTCAATAGGACTTTCACATCACTTGAAAATTTACTGTGATATTTGATGAACTGTTCAAATTCTCTGAAAAAACCCGCAAAAGGACAAAGTTTTAAGGAGAATATATTGGCCGACCTGAAGAGGCTGGGAGATGAGGATTGCTGGAACAAAAATCAATGGATCATTAGAAGTATAATGACATCATCAAGGAGGTCAAAATTTTACAAAACTTTATGACCATCGAGATTAAGAAAGTAGATGTAAAAATTTACCTGTCGACCGAGAATTATTGAAATTACTACAAAACCGAGCAGATTAGACAGGCTTTTTGAGAAACATTCCAGAAGTCACCACTGAATTCAATTATTAATGACGGCCAGACGGCCGGCATAGTCCAGTGGTAACGCATTGGACTGCCATTCCGAAGGTCGCGGGTTCGAACCCGGCGTGCGCAAATAAATTTTATTTGATTACTTTGTGTTATTTCACAATTAATTAATTAAAATAATATATAGTATACTTGCGGCACGTTCCAGAGTGGAAGATACTACCAGTATCGCCCTGGTGTAAGACCACCATTCAGAATTGAAACGTTGCTTCAAATGGCTTTAGCCGTGTTTAGTGACTAGATCTGAATAGCCAGGTACTTCCCCACTTACCTTCAGCCTCACAACATCCCCCAATTGGGGATGCCATAGTCTCACTGGCTCCAGACGGGATCAGTTGGGACTCTTGTGAGGTATTCACTATAAAAAAAAAATAATACTGTTAGAAGTAATCCTTGTATTACGTCGACATTTGTTCGCTATTGAACAGTCCTATACAATATGTTCAGCTTTGCATTGCTTTTATATGATGTTAAATCCACCATCAAAAGCACTCTTTAAATTTTGCACTCGGAAAAATTATTTACTTTTCTTAATTCATTTTTGATTTCAATTGCGTCATAATTCATCCGTTGCAATCCAATTAAAAATAACGCCAACTACCTCCCCTAAAACAAAACCCTTTTATTTTTATTTAGTATTAGCTCTTTTGTTCTCCCTATCGATATTGTTCTTACATCAGACGCCCTTAAGCGATGCGACGCGACGCCGGTTATAGCTAACATTATTCGAGCCCAGGGGATAGGGATGAACAAACACAGTTTCTTCAGAAAACATCGAAAAATGTTCTTGACTAAACTAGTAATGTATTGGCGCAAAATAACAAAATAACGCGCTGTTTTGTAATCTTGTTCTTTAGGGCTCAGTAGTAGGCGTTAAATAAGAAGAATAAAATGATTTGATAAGGAGATATGTAATGCTTAAAATATCTTAATATTTAAAAAAAAACTAGTTTAATTTATAGGCATAAGCGTAAATATTTTATAAAGCCAGACTTATTTATAATAGAGCAAAAATCTCTCGACGATTGATTTAAAAAAACACTATGAATTTTTGCAAACCTATAACATGTTAAATAACAGAACAAAATATGATTTAAATAAGTTTCATTTTACATAATTACCGTTTCTTCTAGGCAGATTTAAAAATAACATTTATTTAACATGGGAAATATGTCATAAATTGGTAGAAATTCGTAATGATGGCGTTTAGGTTTACATTGATCTTGCGTTATTTTCATATCCCCTTATCTGTAATACATTATAACCTTATATGCACTTTAAGTTTCTCGTTTCTTCTTCATCAAATTAGCCTATTTTTATCCTTTCGCAGTCAGTTTCGTCTGTATCAAACGGTCCATTCTCGTAGACGTAGGCTAGGTTCGATTTCTTTATCAGTTTTTTTTTATTAGCGAATAATTTAGTCGATACAAACCAATGTAAAATGATTATTTTATAAGCAATAATTATTAGCCTGAAACACTCATCCACATTGAAAAATCTCCTGATAAAAGATACATGACGCCAACGGGACTTGAACCCGTGTCCTTTCGATTTCCGCTCTGACCACTGAGCTATGGCGGCTTATCTCTTATCCGCGAAATAATTCAATATATACTAGTGTTTCATCCAACAATTATTACAAAAAAAGTCTATGTCAGCATTCAACGATGGTAGTAAAAAGTAGCCAAAGTTTTTTAATTATGCTGAATTAAAAATCTATAAATGACTATTAGACCTATATGAGCTTCAGCAAACATTAAAGTTTTTGAAAGTAACAATATATTATAGAGGATGTTAAGAGAGGTACGTGACTTACTTTAACCAGTGATTCCTTGCATTCTTTGGGTTAAAATTGTGAACATAATTTTGATCTCACATTTTGATTATTACATTTTTTCACTCAGATGAGTGACCGCCCTATTCCTCACTCCAATCCTACTTTCCAAAATATACTGTTTTTTTAATGACTTGGGCTTAAAAATAAGTCACCGGAGACAAAAATATCATCTACCTAAAAAAGTTAATAATATGTAAAGAATACTAGAGTAGATAATTTTTTATATTATAGAAACAAACAGTACATGATTTACAGAGATGAAACAATATACAGGAATAAGATACTTCATGTTGGGTACCTATGATATGTTTCCTTGTAATGTCTGCTAAGTGGTATGTTTATTCCTTAATTACCAGTGTAGTGACCTGCGTAGTTTATAGGTGTGTGTTTGACGTGTGTAATGTATGTGTGAGTGTTTGTGTGTGTATCTGTATCTGTATGTATGCGCATTGAATAGTTTAAATTATTGACTTAATGCCACGTTTGAATTTGGGCAGTGAATCCGAAAAAATGTCAATGTTAGAGTTAAGACAAATATTATTTAGAATATGAAGAGCTCAGTTAATTGTCGAATTAGATGCTGCATTTGTTTATTAAATATCTTATCCAAAAATATCAAAACAGTTAAAAGATTTAGGCAGACAGATTCGGAAACATTTTTTTTTAAATGTCATCTGCGCCTAGTTGCATCTTCACTTTTATATCTTTTCTCTCCAAATTTTACTTTTTCCCACTTTTTTTCTTCTATTCGCCTTTAGTTTTATTACCTTCACAAATAAATAAATATAATACAATTTTTTAAATCTTTACCATATAATAATACGTATGAAATAACAAAAATATTGTCTTGATTAGTTTCTTAGAACAGGCAGTGCCTAGTTAGAAACGAATCTTGACTGGGCTATAATGCCTGTATCTACTGCAGCTTATTCTCGATCATATACATTGTACCTATCATATCTATGTGTACATTATTTGGCTTAAAAGTGCAACCTATGATTATTTTCTGTATTAAATGTACAATATACAAATAAAATTTCTAACATTTCACATCTCAAAAAAACTTTGGTGTTTGATGTCACCCTTGATAATAGGTAGTTTAAAGGGGGTAGCCACCTTATATTTACAATAAATAATTAACTTTGCGTTATTTAGTCTTGCCATTATCTACCATCTCGAGGAAGCTGCAAGATGCTACCGTTATAGGGAGGGAGAATGGAGGAATTTAATGAATTATCGACTATAAAAGCAAATTATTAATATCGAAAATGGCTTTTACAAATAAAGGTGGAACGATTATGGAGTTCAATGAACTATCATGATATTTATAATTAGTTCTTTTCAACGAACCGTGTCTCTAATCAACAGATTTTTTTAGATGTTCCACTAACTGGGCGACTGCTGTAAACCACTGAGCTATCGAGGTAGCCCGCAGACCGGCTACTAATGTCCAATTTAATTTTTTTCCGAATGTCTTAAATTTATATACACTCGTCCTTACAATTTGTGTAAAAACCCAAATCTAGCCAGAGAGACAACATATTTGTGTACACAGTGCCTCACTGCAAAACTAGGCTAGCCCAAAGACAAATTAACTATATTGGCCCAATTTTTTTTAATTCTTTGCCGAATTCCATCAACATGTGCCAAAACCTAAATTCGTTTAAAATAAATGTTAAAAACTGGGTAAGAAAAAATCTGGAAGTGAGAAACATTTTTCTATAATTTGTAATACGCATATGATGCCTAAAATATGCCATTACAGTCTTCATTAAAAAAAAAAAATACTTCAACTTTAACTGTTTTTATTAAGTTCGCAGAAACTCCAGAAAAATCACATTCATCTATCTTTAGGTACTTTTTTTGTTTATTTAACCACCACTGTTTTTTATACATAATGTATAATGCCCACGCACAGGATTCGCCTTTGTGGAATTTTTTTGTTACTGTCTTATATTTTCTATAATTATATATGTACCTGTATGTATCGAAAAAAAAATACGATAAAAAAAATTAATAAAAGAAATGTTTGCTAGAAGCCTCTCCAAGTTTTAAAACAAAACCCCTATTAAATGAATGGAAAAGTGGAAATCTGAACAATTATCATTTTTCGGTTCAACTAATGGCAGAATAAATATCATTAAAAAAATGCAAAATGATTTATTATCGATAAGTTTCTACCTACTAGGTATAGCCCTTAATATCTGCTGATTAATTATTGCTAAGCTTACTTTTAAGTTTTAACAACGCATTTGGCGAACGTTTAGAAAAAAAATGGTTTTATGAATAGTTTATTGCTAAGGGTAGATAACTATTATTTTATTTTGTTTTACATTTTAAGCTTATTGTTTTAATTGGGAAAAGTGATCGTAAAACTAATAACATCAAATTCCTTTATAAAGTTAGCAAATTGCCAATTATGTTTCAACGAAATAACTTTTATGTTGAATTTAATATTTAGTGTGCGTATCTACCCTATGTTCTATCAAGAATTATGGACTTCAAGTATTTTGTGTCGCATAGGCAAAAGTCACCCACCCTTTCGAAACTATAAATTTCCAAAGTCGCCTTTAAAGTGACGATATCCGAAAACGGCGTTTAACTGTCTGAGGAAACGATTTATAGTTCAAGGAGTGATGCATGGGCGCAACGCTTGATCGGAATAGAAAAAGGGCAAAGGATCCATTTACGCGAATTTTGTGATCTTGTTTTAATAGTTACAACTTTAGTATTAAGATAATAAGAGTATAATATGAGTCTTACTTAATTTTATTTAATTGTAAAAAATATTCTTGAATTATTTAAAAGATTCGCCAATTTTGTACATTTATTTACTTTTACGAAAATAAACCATTCAGCTCAAACCAACTATCTCATTTATCTAAGTGAGTTATCTGCAAGTGAACTCTGAATTTACCCTTGACAAGAAGAAAATCCACGATTTTCTCTTACTAAGTACATTCAACGGGTTAACTCTTAACTAAACTAACTAGTTAACCATTTAAAAAAGGATTAATACAGAAACTTTAAGCAATTATTTACGCTTAACGAATTAACTCTAAAGAAACTATCTATTTGAAAATTAACTGTGTATTGACATTTAACTCTTGACAACTAACTCTTAACAAATTAACTCTTAAAAGTTAAATCTTAACAAAAATAACACATAACCAGTTAAATCTTAAACAAAATTAACCGTTAACATAATAACCCTTAATAAATGAACATTTCTCAAAATAATTCTTAACAACGAACTCTTATTAAATATTTCATACAACAATGTAACCATACCATTACAGAATTAGTCCGCTGATCGACGCGCCACTGCACAGAATACCTCCGCCGATGGTTTATAAGCGAATTTGAGTATATTATCCGCGTACGACCCACCCAGTGTGTCGGACAAAAGAGTGCGGGGGGAGTGGCGGGCGCGGCGTCGCGTCGGGCAAATTTACGGCCTTAATGCAATTTTCAATTAGAACCTTAATGGGTTATGGCCGGGAGGCTGGGGGTAAGATTATTTACTACGTCTTGGTGAATAGAAATTGTCAGATTGACCCGGCGACGTATATTATAATGGGAAGCGTTTATGCCCGTCGGGCGGCAAGATGGATGGCGGAACAATATTGTCCCCGCGGCTTAGAGCACTATGGCAAAGTAAGCGAACTAGACGTGTTCATAATGAGGGATATTTGGGGTGTTTTGTATAGATTGGTTCTGGTGGTAGATAGTATCATTCCTCATTGGTGGACTACCTACAGTAATGGATAGAAAACTATTAGATACAATGTTTTCACAGAGAAAGTATTTTTTTCCGCCAAAAAGATGCAAGTGGTAAAATACTATTTCTCGGGAATCAGAAGATTGGAAAAACAAACGAGTAATGGCTAACATTTAAGGAATTTAATAAAAAAATATCTAAAAAATATTATTTATCATTGGCGGTTAGTGGTATTTTCAAATGGGGATTCAGAAATTCAAAAAAAAAATCGGATTATTTAATCTCAATTTACTTATTGTTGTTGTCGCTGTATACTGGAAAAAAACACTATATTGCATAACTAGCGACAGTATGGCATTTACCGAAACATTCGTAAAATTAATTAAGGAATATAGCGTCTTATTTGAAAAAGGGTTGAATTTTAAATACTAAAATATAAGTTTGGATACATTTAAATATGTTCGTTTTATTAGTAGATTTATAGATGACGCAAACGGTTACGGAACAAGAAAGTAAAAATGCACACAATTTAACTATTGTAGAATGTTATATATGTAGTGTTACGCCACTACTTGATTCGTACGTTATTCTAGAAGTTTCCAAAAAAGCTTCTTGGATATTCTTTTATTTTTTTAATATTTGTTTCTGTAACAACTGGAATGTTCGAGAATGTTTTATTTTCCACATAGATAAGCGACAACGTTAATGAAATGGTCAGTACAGTACCAGCAACCGCGATATCGAGATCGAATTATTTTGCCTACGTGACGCGCTTTAGAACATTCTCGAACCTTCCTTTCGTAAATCATTTTGTTGTATTTTCTACGTTTATTTATTGTTTTCGGATGTATTATTAAAAACCGCTTCAGCCAAATTTTGTAGTTATTCATTAATAAAAAGAATACCGAACATAACTACTTATATATAAAAAAATGTAATAAATAGCATTTAACTTGCATCCTTATTGTGCCTAAAGAATCTCCGGAGGTCATCAAACATCATGCTACGCGGCGCACCAGGATTAATTTGGCATAATTTTTTTTAATAGAAATACCGGGTTTCTTATCGACCTCTTTTTAGATCGCGTGGAACTTTTGCAAGACGGGCAACATTTGTAAATATCTCAAAGTCAAATATAATATTGAAAAATATATTTTGAAATCATTGACAGGATCTTCAATGTCAACGTTTTACTTAGGAATTTTCATGGACAGTATTAAAATGCGTTCAAAACTTCTTAAACCTATTTCTACATACTGAACATTGCAGTCCACCTGAAGGTAGACATTTTTTCACTGAACTGTAGTTAAAGGCGGAATTTTAAAGGCGTATTGTTTATAATGTGCTGATATTATTAAAAGGCTAGATAGAAATAAATTAATTTTCTCAATTTTTTAATAATTTTTCACCGCAAAACGCACGCAAACAAAACTGTTCTTTTCGTTTAGAGATTGTATATTTTCCTCCGTGCTAGGAGTTCATTTGTGTTGTGGACACTTTTCAAAGATAATTTTATCCAGTATAGCGAATATAAACGCAATTTAAACAATTTCAAAAAATATGAAAGTTCGATAATTACCAAGCGTAAATAATTGATGATTCAGTATCTAACGTGCAATAAAAATAGAAAATTATTCTTCTGGAGCCAGTGAGACTATGGCATCCCTAATTAGAGTATGTTGTTAGGCTAAAGGTTTTGGAGAGTGGAAGGAGATGAGAAAGATGAAGGTGGGAGTGTACATAGCTATTCAGATCTGGTCACCAAACACAGCCAAAGCCATTTCGGTTGAAAACCTCACACCACACCAGGGCAATACTGAGAGTATCTTCCACTCTGAAACATACCGCAAGTATACTATATAATATTTTGTAATGAATAAATTTTGAAATTAAAATAACACAAATTAATCAAATAAAATGTGTGTGCGCACACCGCGATTTGAACCCTCGACATTGGGGCCCTTAGGCTTGCTAGTCGAGAGCTTTACCCCTCGACCACTGAGGCCGTTAAACAATTTTCGCAATCAATTTCAACAATCAATCAATATTAATGATTTCAACACTATTAAAATTTCGTAATATTTTAATGTTTAAGAGATTAATTACATTGGAAGACATAAAAATCGAAAAATCCACACGTTAAAAACATTTTTTTAAATATGCATTTATTTATTTTTTGGCTTGTCCGAGGAATTAACTTCCCCAAGACTGACTCTTAACTTTTAAAATGTCTTTAATGAGGATTGAACCTTCCTCCCCAGGGTCTGACGGATATTACAGATATTAACTTCTGGATCTATCATAACAAATTACTCACTCCTCTCCTCAAAGAGACCCTTAACACAGCATCCTCAAAGATGACATAGGCTTTGAAGGAAATTATTTACCCTAAGGGCTCCTGCGTGGAGTAAACGTAAAAAAATTATGTTCTGATTTTACCGGACAAGATGGCGGCAATCTCCTTTGTTTCCATTATTTATGCATGGCAAAGTCTCACTTTAACTTAACGAAAGAGCAAATTCAACAACGTATATTAATTATTTTCTGGTGGAGGGTCTCTCTAGTTGATTCAAATGCCATTATTTTACATGTAAATGGTTACATAATAGCAATAAATGGTATGGACAGGTGAACGTTGGTAATCAAAGGTCAAGAAGCAAAAGTAATTATGCTCATCCTCAACTAAATAAATAATGTTGAAAAAATAAACAACGCCAACGACAAACGAAGCATCACACCGTTTCTTCCTAGGGTTAAGCAGAGTGGATAAACCGCCATTCAAGTATTTGATTCACTTGATCGTGCCATGCCCTTCTTGGGTGACCGCAACTTCTTCTACTTTTGTGGCATAATACATGATCATCAAAAATTATAATGTCGGTTGTGGGTCTGTCTGTGATTGTAACTCTGGTTTAATGAAATCAAATTTGTTTTGAATTTAAGCGTCAGTTTCAAAACAGAAACTGATTGTGTCAAGAATTCATACATGCTATAAAGTGCCTACCTGTAATGTAGTATAAAATTATTTTAATTGTTATTTTCAAAATTAGAAATGATGTGTCAATTCAGACAAGCGATAAGGTACCTACCCAACTGTACCTAAAAAAAATATTTTACAAGAAAATTTTTTCGGTTCTATATTTAAAATATGTATTTCGTTGTTTATATATCTTAGGGTTAATCTTGACATCATAGTAAAGTCAGATTTTGTGATTTTTGAAGGGTCTGCGCTTTTTTCATTTTCAAGAAATTTTTATTTTCTATATTGACTAACGTATGTCTCGTGATTTTTCGCGGGTTACAAGTTATGACATATTTAATAACAAATATGAAAAATAGCAATGACGTTACAACACATCAAGACTTGTTATTGCCTCAGAAAATTAAAATAAAATGTGGCAAGTAATAAACACTCCAGTTTCCAGTTAAATCTTAATTCATTGTGCATGTATGACAAAGATAGACATTCAAAAAATATATGTGTAAAATGATCAAGGCAATGTTGTGCCATAATAGCGGCGATTGTTAATACTCGCTGTTTATAAATAAACAGTATAATAAGACTAATTTAAACGGTGAAGTTTACTAGTGTACACTATTAAGTTTAGTAGTGACTTAATCGATAATAGAAAGTATTTTTCGTGTTACAAATGAAATGTTTTAAAAATTTGCAGATTAATTGGAATTTACTAGTGTTTTACTAGTGCCGGGTAATTAAAACACTTTCTCACTAAACACAAGGGCATTTTAAGGTAATTTATTTAGAACGCAATTTTAAGGCAATGTATTTAGAGCAGAGGTTTCCAAAGTGGTCTATATGGACCCCCAGGGGTCGATATCGGCATGCTGGGGGTCTATGTCAGCGAGAAAAAAATTTGGGGTTCACGAGATTCAAATGGGGGTACATACGAGCAGACCCCCATTTGGATTTAGGAGTTCTAGGAGTTCTTAGGAGATTTAGGAGTTCCGTAAATGACACAATAGACCTAACACAAATATAATAGACTGAGAAATTACTTATTTCATATTTGTATTTTTATATTTCGTAATGTTGTTAATTGAGGTATATAAATACAGTCTACGTTCCTTTTCTCGTCAGAATTAATATATTCAAACAAAACATTGCACATTGGAAGCCGCGAATTTTCCTAGTTCCCCAACTTGTTTTTGAAAAACGTCCAGGATAATAATGACGTTCAACATTTAAATGCACTTCACACAGACTTCAAAACTAAGTTTGAGGACATTTTGACCATGGAAATGCAACTTTGAAGAATTGGATATCATGTGACAAAAAAAACTGACCGGAATAAGCACTGACAAAGAACTTAGGGGGCAGTTCTGTAGGGCTAACTACAGAAAGAAATTCCCGTTGCTTATCCTGCTTCATTTTCATTTGGTGTAATACCTCACAAGGGTGCCCCTGTTTGCAAAATGTAAGGACAGAGCAACTATAATGCCACCCGGTTGTTGGGCAGGCAAGGGAAGGGAATATTTTTACTAAAAAATTAATGATTATCACATGGGACGTTAATACGGAAAAAAAAAATTTGGCCAGTGGTCTACGGGGCAAAAAAGTTTGGGAACCTCTGATTTAGCGGTAGCACATGACCTTACGCGACGCTTGACAGTTTAGTACTCGAACTACGAAATCGAAAGCACTACAATTGACGTACTTTTTGCTTGCCATATTGAGATTTCTACAGCGCGTCTACATAAATATATCGTTACGTCATTGCACATAACCAAGAAATTTAACACTAGGCTAACGAAAACCACTGTCGAAGATCACATATTGTATTTTAAAATAATATATATGCAAGTTTAGTGGACTTAATACAGGATCGCAGTTACTACTATCCACACACTGGGCACAGGTGAGCATTCAACCGAGACTATCATATTTTTTACTTCATAATTGAAATATTTCCCAATAATTTATTACAAATAGGGGAAATAAAGAATAAAAAAAACTCCAACCACTCGAAATGTTCAACCAAGCTTAAAACAATAATTATTGCTTCAGGTTAGTTAAGAATGAAGAAAGTTAGAAGGAGATTGGCTAACCTTAAGGCTCCATAGTAGCGTTCAAAAGGAAGAAGAAGAAGGTTTGAACGGGAGATACGAGGAGATATTACTGTTTTTTTTTTTCGTTTTAACATGTTAAATAACAAAACCAGGTGTATTTTTTTTAATTTTCGGAAAATAAATTTGTCTGAAGGCTGAGCAATAGCATGAAATTTGCACAACTTTACCGCCTGAAATTAGTAGATCGATGCAGCTAGCTTCAGCTCGCATTTCCATTGACGGGAACACCATTTTTTTTTTAAATAATGAGGTTATTATTAAGTACTGCCAGTGTTTTAATTTTTATTATTGTGACAGCTGTTTCGGCGTTCAAGTCAAACGGTGGTTATGCTAAATTGAGACTACTTATGTAAGTAGACATATGATATTATTTATTATCCCACCATATTGATGATAAAAGAGTTTTTAGAAACATTGTTTGAAAGTGTTAAATAAATTTGTGTTTTTTAAAACTTTCGATATAATGACTAATAATACATGTATTTATACCTATATTAATTAGAAAAACGCAAATTTATTCATAAACATTTTTTTAATTTTCGTGTTCTAATTACGTATTACTAGCGCGAACCCGTAAAAAATCACGGGATAGTCTGAATTCTTCTTACACACATTAGTTTCAATTTGGAAAACTAGAGTTAAAACTATTTTATGTTAAAAGATTATATTATAAGAAGGTCGTTCTGGCTTGTTTGAATTCTTCTCACAATTTGTCCCAAATGATACTTAAATTCAAAGTAAATCCGAATTCATTGACCGAGACAGACCGAAACCTAAATTATTATTTTGATGATGCTCCCGAAACTACTTGGCTTTTAACTCTAATAAAACGTATTTTTCTCAAATATTTTATTTTGTTAATTAGAAAATTACCTTACTTAGGTCCTTTGTATAAAATAATATTGACGCTTTATTGCTTTATCCACGAAATCATAGCTCCTTAGTAAATACGGTTTATAGCTACCTACAACATTGATAATATTTCCTAAGAAGTGCACCCTATCAAGCGTCTTGCAACTTAAAACGATCCTTATTCACAATAATAAATAAGATTATAATCGCTTGCACCAGTTCTAAAATTTACTACTGTAATTTAGACTTTACGAGCATGGCATTATGGGTGATTTTCGCTTGCAAGACGGAGCAGGTGTCGAATTTATACCACAAACTGGTGCCATTAAGAGGCCAAGGAACAAGCACTTATTGTGGTTAGTTAACCGGGATGTTGAATGTTAATGTTGGTATGGTTCACTAGTTCGAGTCCCGCTTGGAGAGACGATCAAACAATAGTTTAAACAGTATTAAAGTGTCGTTAGACTGAAGGTGTTAGAAGTTCGATGAAATCAGTTGGGGAAATAATAGGCTTAACAAACTAAATAGAATTGATACAAACTTGCTTATAGCTTGACATACTTTGCTTTTGCAGGTGGTAAAAAGAAAAACAATTGAACTTACCTAGGTTATTCAAAATTTGAATACCTCACAAGAGTCCCAACTGCTGTGGGAGGGGAAGGAGATGGGGAATAAGGTAGGGAAGTACCTCGCTATTCAGATTTGGTCAGAAAATATGGCTAAAGTCATTTCAATCAAAGTTTCAATTCTGAATGGTGGTCCTACACCAGGGCGATACTTAGAGAATCTTTCACTCTGAAAAGTGCCGCAAATATGCTATATTATTTTTAATTAATAAATTATGATACGACACAATTAATTGTTTATTTTAACCCGCGACCTCCGGGTTGCTAGTAGAGAGCCTTACCCTACGAAAACAGTGGCCGTCAATCTTGTTTATTTAAAACAATTTTTTTACGTAAGGGATGCCCCTGACTGCTAAGTTAAGTGTGTCGACCCTTACAAAGACTCTTCTCGAGAAGACCCAAATTCATCTTAACCCTTTCAGACCGTGTGTATAATTTAAAATACATTAATTTTAGATTTTTTTCTAGTAGAGTACGAGAAAAGCGAATAAAAATTGGAGGTTTTCGTTTTCCAAATTGCTTGTGTAACTTGCTATGTTCGCTATTTCTCGACCGAATTTTTTCTCTCGGTCTTTGAAGGCGTATTTTCAATGTTATTTTGTTGTGGATATTTTTATTTTATTTTGGTAAAATATTATATACTCTATGAAAAATTTGTCATTTAATTTAAAACAAACTTTCTAAGACCTAATGTTCTTTCAGGCAGTAGTAACTTCTAAATTTAAAAAAAACACCAAAATATTTCGAATAACCCTCTATCAAGCATCGAATATTTTCTACCACTTCCAGTTGCAATTTACTGATGAAAAGGTACTAAAGGAGGAAAAGGACTACAAGGAGGTCGCCTGGTTTACTAAAGCAGCAAGAACTCCTGAATGATCTGGCGTCATGAAATTAGCACAGCTTTTTGTGTCTATGCAATGCATTTTTTTCAGCTCGCGATATTATATATACAAAACAATTATGACACTTAAATTCACAAAAAAATATGAGTATGAATATGAGAAAACCGAAAATAGTATTTGATGTTAGGATTTTTCAGGACGTTTCCTTAGTTCTTATCAGCAAATTATTTCCAAAATGCATTTTCTCCTGTTTGTCTAATTCCCTCTTTAAAATATCTTCATGTATGGCATCGAAGCTGATGAAACATTTTTAAAGGCTTTGGAGTTTACTTATGTATATCAAAAATTGTTTAGTAATATTTATATGAATAAAGTTGGTCAGAAAGCTACCTCATCAACACTATCCAATAATATTATAATTGGGCGAATTAACCCGAAATACCACCATTTCAATGCCGGCCATCCAACCGTGGCAATCAAGCACTATACACTATACTCTATAGCCCATACCAGATCCCCCGAGCACTGCATGCCCAGGGCCGGACTGTCCAGACGGTTAGTTTCCAGAAATTTCCAGGCCAGAGAGGCCAATTAAAAAAAAAAAAAAAACAAATTTTGATTAAGAGTAGGTTATCTTTAAGCCACCCATACACCACTCGCTGTTGGTTGGTTCAACGGTTGTGTGTCAACCGTTGAGTGTTGCGTGCAGACGACACGATGTTTGGTTCAATTTCATCTGTCTCTGGGAAACACACGCAGCTTTCATCCAACTGTATGAAAAAATCAAAATTTGCGATCGCTCAAGTTGCGTCGTTAACATTGTGAGCAAAAAATTTGACCATCGAACAAACAAAATTCAGTCATAAGATGCTACGTATTCATTCTTAACATCCCTTTCAATACATTTGAACTGCTCTTAAAGGATCAGAAGAACTTCGTTTCTGGTATCTCTATCAGAGTATATCTTCCTTGTAGTATCCCACAAGCAAGTTAAATCCTTATAACACACTATAAAAAATCCGTAAGAACTTCATCATTAGCCATGCCTGTTATTTTATTTATTTGTATTCGTTAAATGTCCGCAAACAAACAACTATACATGTTGGCTCCCGAGGCAGACTGGGTAAAATTGGTTCAACGGCTCAATGATTCTACAGACGATTCAACTTGGTTGCCGTTTGAGTGTTTGAATGTTCTAGCGGTACAACCGTTCAATTTTATAGCCACGCTCGCTTATCGCATGCAACACATCTTCACACCGTTCAACTTTACATTCAACTCAACCAGATTTATACAAACGCTCAACCAAATTGAGTGGTCTGTAGCGCCAATCAGATGTACACAAATTAAACTACTCGCAAATATTTTAAATCTCATTCCGAACAAAGTTTCAACTGCCATCGATGCTAGTGGAACCATGGAATTGGCGTTTTTTTTTATCAAATATTGTGAGCACGGAATGGCAAAGACAGGATGAAAGGGAATGTTAAGTGAAGGTTAAATGAAGGTTAAGGGAAGGTTAAGTGAACGTTAAGGGAAGGTTAAGTGAAGGTTAAAGGAAGGTTAAGGGAAGGTAAAGTGAAGGTTAAGTGAAGGTTAAGGGAAGGTTAACGGAAGATTAAGTGAACATTAAGTGAAGGTTAAGGGAAGGTTAATGGAAGGTTAAGTGAAGATTAAGTGAAGGTTGAGGTAAGGTTAAGTGAAGGTTAAGTGAAGGTTAAGTGAAGGTTAAATGAAGGTTAAGGGATGGTTAAGTGAATATTAAGTGAAGGTTAAGTGAAGGTTAAGTGAAGGTTAAGGGAAGATTAAGAGAAGGTTTGGAAGTATCTACCTTGATATTCAAATCTAGTCACTAAGCATATTGAAAACTATTTTAAATTTTACGAATCGGAAAGTTGGTCTGTCAACAGGATGATAATAAGGGCAGCTGGCATTCTGATATGGTTTATCTGTACTCTCTTCATTTAAGGAATTCAGTCAAATATTCAGATGAAAAACTTTACAAAAATAAATATTCAGTGAAGGAAAACACATTTTCAATGCAATTTTTAGCACCAGAAGTTTTAAAAGGGAAAAACAACAGATTATTTACGTTATCGAAAATACTAATTTCGGTTTTGTGACTGTCTTGCTAGTTCAATGAACTTTTAATTTTAAAGTGATTTCAAAATTGGAAGTGTTTGTTAGTAGAATTCAGACAAGCAATAAACTAACATTTTCAATATAGCTGAAAATTGTTTTATTGCCATTTTAAATATAATTGGAAATGATTGGTCGAGAATTCCGACTGGACTATCCCCGCTGATGTATTATATTTAGATGAGACACGAAGCGAACAAATTGGTTTAACTTTTTTTGCATCCCATTAGTCCAATTCGACCTCCAACGCTCCCAACACTCTAACGCCGAACAATCGTAAACTACCGAATCCTGTCGCAGCGCACTGCTACTCGTGTGATAATATTGGAACACATTTTGACGAGATTTTAGTACGCAATAGCGCTTTTATGACTATCCCGTGATTTATCACAGGGAACCATTTACTGTATAACCTATACCCCTGTCATAGGTCACCCTAAGTGGTTCGCTACGTTTAGTGGCTTAGAAGGGGTGAACGGGTTCGTGGGATTTGTATAGTTCTTGGCGGCAAACGCGTTTGTCCACCTGCTTCGTGGTGGGCCGGATCGGGAGAGACTCGTGATGGGAGACCCATCGACCTCTACAGCCGGACTCTTTCGACCCATGGGAGGGATAGATTCACACATCCGTCACTCCTGAACATATTGACACCCAGATTCCTAAACATCCCTCATACCTTTTTCCTTCCCAGAACTTCCTTTCCCTAAAAAGATTCTCCACACAGCATTCCCAAAGATGACATAAGCCCAGAAGGATTTTTTCCCTCATAGCCTCCTCTGGTTTGGATTTGTGTTAAAAAATAATAAAATCATAATAATAAGTGAATACAAAAATAACAAACTTAACATGAATTGACAGTCCTGTATTGCTAGAATTGATAAGGTTTCGGATTCCACAACGTAATAATAATAATTGGATGACTTGTATAGCGCCGTTTTTGTGCAAAATCACCTCAAGGGCGCTGTGTAATACTATAAATCTGGATTTATTTCAGTGCAGAAATTCTGGGACTAACTACCATATGTATTCCTCTTTGCCCAGAATACTAATGGAGGGAAACAATTATACGAAGTCAGTGGACATCTTCAAATTATCTTTAAACAAATATACAATATCGTTAATGAAGTAATTCAGTTATGTACAATAAATAATGTATATTTCTTAATATTCTCATGTAAAAGCCCCGAAAAAGGGCGTTAACAAGTAAATAAATAAATAATCATCGTATGGCTACAAAAAATATTTATGTCCACTCCGCACCTGGGCTTAACCATAGGTACCATCCAAAAACATAAACAGGACCGCATTGAGGCGTGAAGACCCGGCGTCGGTCGGTTTTTTAATTAGCACTAAATGAATTCAGGTGAACCTCGGCTCGTTGGCGCGTGGCTATCGCGGGTTCGAATCTCGGACGGGAGGAATTAAAACATATCGAAACTATAGGGGTCCCCTCTTCGAACCAATGCCACCCTAATATTCTTATACTGTTATACCGCTAATAGTGTTGTAACTATACGACGAATTTGAAATATTTTGTTGGAATTCGAATCGATTTGATGTCGACCAATGGAATACACTGCTGTACAGTTTTTGATTGCTGTCCTTTTTCTGGTGCTATCTTAGCAAAATATATAAATATCATTGAAGAAGAAGATGTTCTAATAATCTTAACGATATATGAAACAAAACAAGGTACAACAAAGTAAAAAAGGTGACGGTCAAAACTGGGAATTGAACACAGGATCTCTGTTTTACTCCTCTAACTACTCGGCTATTGGAGCCTAATTTCTTTACGTCATGTTTGTCGGTCTTATATTTCAAATTCGAAATTAACAATTTTATCTTCAACTAATTTTTCCAATATTTTTGGCTGCTATCTTTTTATAATTACAAAGTTTTAAAGAATTTATTTGTAACTTTGTGTCAATTTCTTTTGTTGTGACCTTTGCCTTTTCTTATATTTATGTGTATTGTTCTGCATCATGTTTCATTTAGATTTATTAGTATCTTCTTCTTCAATTATGTATTACATTTTTTGATATAACCTTCGAAAGATATTAAAAAAAGTTATTCCGAATATTGACTTGTACAGACCGTGTTTAACAACAATTGTTTTTATATGAATAGACACACAGTCCCAAGTCCCAACAGCTCCCAACCGCCTCCAGCCTGTGAGACTATAGCATCCCCAATCGAGGTATGTTGTGAGGCCGGTTCTGGGTAGGGGAAGAGGATGGTGGGGAAGTACCTGGCTATTCAGATCTGGTCACCAAACACGGCCAAAGCTATTTCAATGAACGTTTCACTTCTGAATGGTGGTCTTATACCACGGCAATACTTAATATATTCCACTTTGGAGCGTGTCTTAAAGACACTACATTATTATTTTTAATTAATAAATTGTGAAATGAAATGAAAAAGTAAATAATAATTTAAAATTTACTCGACCTCAGAGGACGTCAATACCTAATTATGTTTTTATATTATTGGTCAAACGTAGTACCTATCTTGGTCAAACGACTAAATCTGTTGTACTAACTGATTTTAGTCGGAAATTGAATCATAATTGAGCATCTCGTAATACCGTTGCAGTTGACAACCATAATAAATATAATGTCATCAAAGCTCAGTCGTTCAATTTCTCAAATAATTTAATTCCTGCGTCATCACAGCCATAGATTCTACCATATAATTTCAAGGATATCTAACAACGAACAACAGGCAATCATCCTGCATTTGCAAGACAAATTCTCACATTGATGACGATGAAGTAATTAACGAATCCAAAATCATCATCAACATGAGTCATCGTTCCCACAGAGCCGAGGTGAGTGCGCTTGGGCGGAACGGTACACCGAAGCCAGAGACTTTGGTGGTAATATTCCGGTATCACTTTGCATACATTATCGATACGATATAATTAGCTATTTAGATGTATATGTAATTCTGTAAAAATTGCTCAGTTTTATGTTGGCACAGTAATAGCACGATTAATGAAGTAGTGTTGTAAGGAAGTAATAAATTGGCTCATTTGTGCTTTCTGTACTGTGGCATAAATATGCGGTGCAACGAAAAACTGTAATGACGAGTTGCTGATGATGTTTTCAATACTCCTTGTAGGCTGTTCGAATGAACGTTAGGCAGACCTAAATACAAACTATTATGGTAGTTCGATCAGAAAATTACAGAAATATACAGTCTGCAGCAAAGATGAAGTAGGTGCTAGTATTTGAGTATTGGCACAATCTGTTTTGTGAAACCTTTTTACGAATTAATACATCTTTTGGACAGAGAAATATTATGTTCTATGATACGAAATTATATAATACATTTAAAACCAAAATAAAAACATGACTAAGAGAACAAAGTGATGATCAAATTACATAAAAGTATTATGAAGACGATGTAAAGACAAACTTGAAACTAAATACAAAAGTTTAAAAAAACTACAGGCCGCCTAAGAACAGGAAACACTGGTGAGGAGGACTGTGGTTATTTTTTAAATTTATAACTATTTATTTTTTTTACATACATCGTGTGCAAACTTTTCCCTTGAAACTAAAACAAATAAAAATTAATTGCTTTAGATAAAAAGAAACTATTCTTAAACTTTTTTAAACATCCAGTTATGAAGACTAATCCATACAGGGTACAGCAGATTACCTACAATCATTAACTTTGCAAGGATCATAAATTTCTAAATAAAAGAAATTATCATCATAGCTATGATAATAAACTTGTTATATTAATTTAAAGGTTGATTTCCTTACTTTCACTAAACCAAGTGAAGAAAAAAGTGGTTCAAAAATATTCCAGATCAGTGGTGAAAAATTTAAATACAAGAGAACACAATACAGACACCTGAGGTACGCCACAAGTTAAATAAAAGTTGGAAGATATCGCACAACTTACTCTCTGACATCTCTCAATCAAAACATAATAATTATTTTAATTTATTCTATTTTTAAATAATAATAAAAGATAATTATCCGAATAATAAGTTGTTACGTAAATAAATGGAAATATATCGTTTTGTTTAACGTAACTAAGTTTATCTATTAGGACGATTTGTTTCGGAGAAATTGAATAATTTATCAAATTTCAAAGTTAATTTTTCAGTTCTGTGAAAGATTTTTTCATGTTCTGTTATTATTTCAGTTCTTTCACTTAACTAGCCTATAATGATATTATAACAGAACTTGAATAAGACTTTCACAGAACCCGAAATTGAACGTTGAGATTTGATTGAAATTGTTCGAATTCTCCGAAACAACCCGTCCTCCGTCTTAGTCTGATACATCACAACTAATCCTCACGACATTTCCCCTCAGGAACCTCTGTGGTTAGTAAAGAGTCTTGGCACATAATATTAGCTTTATCCGCATACTTACTCTTCTGTTATTCTGACTGTTGACATGACCCCAACAAGTACTTTTTATTTTTTTTTTTTTTGTACAATATTTTTTTACATTTCAACGTTTTCCAGTAATGTAGGCCTCACTGGGTGGCTTGCCCGTGCTGAGGCCTTCATTTTATAATATGAAAATATAATCAAATACAATCTTCAATAAAAGATAAAATAATACATTTAATATTTAATCTTGTGTGTTTGTAAGTGATGTGTGTTTATATTGGTTTTGTGTGTTACGTGTAGGTTCTATTTTTATTTTATGCTATGACATTTTGGTAATATTGTCTTTTTTGTTCTTTAATCCATTTTGTAATTTTGTGTGTGAATTTATTTTTATCTTCCTCATTTTTAATTTCAATTTTTACACTGTTGAAAGCTTTTATAGCATGGTATTGGTAGTGTCTTTGTCCAAAGCTTGAATTTACTGTCGGAGTTTTTATGTTTTCGTTGTAAACTTGTCTAAGTGGTATGTTAGTGTTATTTTGTGTATGTTGAAATTTATTTTTTTGTCAAAAATGTAGTTTAGTAGTGTTTTAACGTATAATTGGCGTATATCTAGTACGTCACAGCTGTTGAATATTTGGTCTGTATCAGTCATTCTATGTTTTTTTAGTAATACCTTTAAGATCGTTTTCTGTGCGGTTTCTATGTAATTGATAGCCGAGTTTGTTGCTCCTCCCCAAGCAATAATTCCATATTCTATTATTGATTGGCGGAGTGAAAAATATATTGTTTTCAATTGTTTTATTTTATATATGTTTCTTATGTTTATATTTGATTCACTTGCTCGTGCAATCTTTCTTGGGCGTCCCCAAGTTCTCCTACCATTCACTTCATCGTCATATATTCTCATTACACTCCTTTCTTTGTTGATACATTAAATTTTTTTTTATAAATTGTGTCTTGCTTCAATCGAGCTATCGCTGTATTACCATTACGCCTGACCAACGAATTGAAACGGTCTAATGACCAAAAACGGCGCGGTAATGAGTCGAACCGCGGCGGTATGCGCTGGTGCTGTGCTAAGAACGGGCACAGTTTTTCATCGGTGATTGATGATTTAATTGCAGACTTCGATATAAAAACGGGGCAGTTGATCGAGAGGTCATTCAGAACCTTCGTTATTATTAACATTACCGCACACTGAAGACCCGAATTGTTTTTGTTTTTGGCATCCTCGTATTACATCATTTCACAATCCCATTGACAAAACTATGTATCTATTTCTCCCTTAATTATTCTTCCGTCAGATTACGTCATTACTTTAATTAGTCATTAAAATAAGTGGTTATATAAAATTTTGGTGAACAATTGAAAAATATGGATCACAATGTGGAATCTTATATATATTTTTTACAATATGTAGGTATATTGTACGGTTCCATGATAACTCAACACAGTGACTATTCAACACACCTTTAAAAAGTGATATAAAGTCGTTAAAAACGATGAAAAAAAAAACAATTTAAACCTAACCTAACCTAACCTACTTAACCCAGTTAATAAAGTTTTTGTTTCATTTATCTGGAAACCAAATTGTACATATGCATATATAATATTTCACATTAAAATTTTAAAAAAATATATATCAATATTCTTTCTCTAATTTTATTCTTATTGAAAAAAACTCGACTTTCCTTATTTCTATTAAATATAATGAATTTATACTGTCGTTCATAAAATATTTAGTGGTGTAATGGTCAGTACTATTGCCTTCCAAGCGGTAGATCGGAGTTCGACTGGCAATTAAAAAAAAATATTCCCTGTGATTTCAACGGGTCTGCGCTATTGTAATTTATATATATATATTTTTTTTTTAAATACCTGCTACCAAAAGACCGCTCTGATTTGCTTGACAAGAAAAAGTATTCATTGTCAATTAAATATTATTAATAATCAAATATTATTTTTTAAATAGCATTCACTCTTATATTTATTTTCAAATTGATACATTTATTAAGAATATTTTTAAAATTTATTACGTTAATAATTAAAAGTTTTTGATGTATACATAAATTTGTTAGTTCATAAAAGTTTTTGATGTATACATAAATGTGTTATTTTATAAAAAAAAAAATTCTGTGTATCCATTTATGTATAAATGCAATAATTACCTATTTTATGAAGATTCAATTTTGTATATATTTTAATAATATTAACTAATTAATCATCGCTATTGATTGTCTAGTATAAAATTTGTTCATTTTCTTACTTTGAAACAAGTTGATATTTTTTTTATTAAATTTAAATAATACATATTGTTATACTTCCACGTTTTTCAGCTGTACAAAAGTAAAATAGGATTACTACATAAAAATAGTATTTCACATTTAGACCAAACCTCGCGGAAACTATTGTGCTCTGTTACATAAATTTTAAAATATATATACGTGTACCATATAAGTTTCCCTTCGTGTCCTTAAGAAAAACGCATGATTTTAATAAGCCAATTTGATGGTTGAATCCTAAGAAGATCTTCGCATGAAGAATGCATAGTAAAATATGACTTCACAACATTTCAAGTCAAAGGCTTCCGACATGACGCGTTCAAGCACAACGACTATATTTTTGCTTGTATTATAATTCTATACATCTTCAGGACAACAAACTCGTCATACAAGGACGCTGTACTTCGACTTGTCTGTTGTAAGAATACGTGTGTATACTATAAGTACAACTGGGTGTGTGTATCTCCGTCTGTCTGTTCGTCCGTGACTAAACACTGGTCTGCGTACCGTACACGCTACGAACACGTCATCATTATCCCCGCATCAATGGACATGTCGTTCTTGGGTTATTATTATTTTTAACCCGACGAGTGCGAGGAATTGCCTCTACATGGTGATGGGAAACGTTGTGTTTTTTATGATGCTTGATATACTTTTTCTAAATATTTGTTTATAGATGGCCACGGAAAGATATAGATGGATATTTTTTCAATCAGTTAATATTTGAATATTGATTGAATAATTTATTATAACCTTTTTTAGAAACACTCAGTCATAAAACCCCAATTTCCGGCTGTTGCGTTATTTTAGAAGACTTTTTTTTATTTTTGGGACTTATTTATTACAAAAGGGTCATTCTTGCTTATTAATTGATCAAAAAAAACTTTTTTTGTCATAACAGTAATAATAATAACGAAATTGGATAATTTGTAAGGCGTCGTTTTTGTGAAAAATCAAAGAAACCGTTAAATAAACTTGTGTCAAAACAAAAACAAAAAAATGTTTTGCCGTCAACATTCATAGGAAATTGTGTAAGAATAGCTCCAAATTAAACATGTTCATTCAGACAATTCTAAAAAAAGCACTAATAGTATTACTTAGTTTAACTAAGGGCCAGTTGTTTTACAAAACTTGAACAGTTCATCAAATTTCAAAGTTAAAACTGTGAGTGAAAGTTTTATTCTCGTTTTGTTATTTTTTTAAATTCTATGAAACAACTGACCCACGAACGTAACTTACATTACGTAACTTGAACAGAACTCGAATATTAACATACAATTAATTTGGTGAATATTACTAATTTTGAACCACCGTGTACCTTCTATGAAGTTAACCGCAACCGTTCGATCGGTATCTGTAGGGAAACCCACCTTGTTCCTCGACCGACCCAGTTAGTTATCAACTGTCATGTCAACCACCTGTTTCATCAAATACCACGCGTTTAAGTTGAAAGGCCTTTTATACTACCGCACACCTTTCTAAATATTCTACTATACAAGTATCTTATTGATGGCGACTTCTTACTTCTTATCTAACTAACTGGCCATCACGCTGGTTTCCGCGGGGGTAGGCAGAGAGGACTGACCGCCAAACAACTGGGTCTTGGCACAAACTCCTTTCTGTAATCACATCGACCTCTGTGGTCGAGTGGTAACGCTCTCGACTAGCAAGCTGGAGGTCTCGGGTTTAAATCCCGGCGTGCGCAAGTAAATTTGATTTGTTTAATTTGTGTTATATCACAAATTACTCACATAACATAATATGTATCATATTTGATACATAAACATTCCAGAGTGGAAGATACTCTCAGTATCGTACTGGTGTAAGACCATCATTCAGAATGAAGTACACCAGTATGCAGGTACAATGAATGTAATGAGCTTATAAAAATGGTAAATCAATGTCGTCCACTTCCGAAGGGTGACTTTCATCACCGCGTTATTTTTACTCGATAGTTTAAAGATGTGTAATGATAAATATGACGTAAATATTCCGAAAAAGTTTTTTATAAAAAAATTTATTCAGTTTCAAAATTGAAAATTGATCAAAGTCACCCCATTTACGGCACCGTTCTGTTATTCTGACTTATATCTTATCATTAATTTTTATCAAAGATGTAAATATATGTAAAAGTAAGTGGAAGTGCTGTGTTGAAAAGGTTATAATCGCTAGGTACCTACACCAAAAATTCTATCGATAAACTACAAAGTACAAATACATGCTGTTGTTCAGTAAAGTACGGATATTGAAACCAAAATATAAATACGAAAACTCAAATCCATTCAAGTTAAAATTCAAAAAAAAAATTGAAATTCAAAAAAATATTTATTGCATCAAAATACAGAGTACAAAGCGTATAGCTTATAGGTTACAGCCTATTTCTTCCAGCCAACCCAACAAATACACATTATAATACATAACCCAACAATTACATGTTAACAAATTAATATATGTAAAAAAAAAAAAAAAACAGAGGTATTTATGTAAGGTATTCATTTAAGGTTTAATGACATTTGTTTAAAGAAATGTTTTTAGTGTTGATTTAAATTTAAGTATTTCGGTTATTTGTTTGATGCTACGTGGAAGGTTGTTATATACTTTAATGGTCATGTAATGAAAAATAATAACTATTATAATTAATTTTAACTTTTTTTTGGTTTTTCATACATTGTTTGATTTTTTTTACTTCTCACTGACTAGAAATTAAAAAAACTAGAAATTTAAATTCAAATTGCGCTTATACTGATTTGAAATATATTAAAAGATATTGTACAAGCAAAAGTCAGCTATGACTAAGTAGTACCAAATCTAATTTGATGAATAACTATTCTCTGCATTAAGGTGCATCGTTCGAAACAAATATTAAATGGGCGTATTTCATTTAAAAAATATTTTTTTATTCTTCTCAAGCAAACCTAACTTTGGCTAAAGTGTTCACATGAAAAACAACAGTATCTTGTCCAATGAAAACAGACCTAACCTAGCGAAACATATTCTTAAAAAAAGTAAAAAGTTCGTTAAAATATAATGTTCAATTTGCATAATTCTAATTTGATAAAAATCGAGCATCGAATCAATTAGTTTCATCAAAAGCCCAACGATCTAACGGCCAATCGAAACCCTGCAGCTTTCAAGAATTCAAGAACAAACGGCATAATCAATCCATAGGCACTTTCTCAAAAGGTGTAACCGCTCATTATTCTACTGTGAAGTGGTGTTTAGATGGCTATACCCTTTTCGTTGAAAAAGATGAACGTCAGGTGTCAGCAAAAAGGGAGTAAAAAAAATAATTTTCTATAGTTATATGATGTAATATAAAAATAGATTATAGTACCTACCTACTTATTCTATAGTTCCTACGGTACCTATTTATTACGGTGTCTTTTTGTTGGACTAATTACATTTAATAGGGATTTACATCTGTCTAGAACAAGTGGAACTATGGAACTTGGAAGGAATGGGGAACAGGAAGGTTTGGAAAAGAATATTCAGATCTGGTCAACATATCTAAAGACATTGCAAGTAAAACGTAGTTTTGAACTATTTTTGTTATTTGTTTTGGGGGTGTTATGCCGTGTTGCGCTAACTCCTTCTTTAGCCAACGTTTCGGACAGCATTGCAGTGTCCATCATCAGGGCAGATGTGTTATTTGAGGTTGTGGTGAAATGTGAGCTTATGTATGAGGTTGTGATACCGTGTTGCCAGCTCCAACCCTCTGAACTGACATTAAAGTATAATTTTTTTTCTAGTGGTTTTCTTCGTTTAGCTCTGGTGTATCCGTCAATTACCGGATACCAAGAACTATTGAGCTTAGCTAAATCGTCTCTTTTAATATTTACGGGATTTTTTTTTCTGAAATATTGCTTTTTTTACCAGATCAATACAGTGAGGATCTACCTTTCAATTTAATTATTATCGAAATATCTCGAAACTATCAATATTTATTCTTTATTTTTTAGTGCACGAATAACTTTGAGTAAAACCCCAAATTGTGAAGTTGATGTAGTCAAATTAGCTCAGTAGTCAGAACACTTTGAGCAAGTAATATGGGTTTAATTCATATATGTGGCTATTTTTTGTTTTGTTTTAATCAATGACGACAATATTAGCGACTTTCAAACAAAATTTTGAAACAAATAAAGATTTTTTAGAACAAAACTCCTGGGTTCCTTTCCCAGATGCGAATGAATTTTTTCTGTTTTACATTTTTCGTTTGAGAGTCGTTAATATTGACTTCAATGTTAAATATATATTCTAATTAACAACCGATTCCCAAGAAAGGGTCTGGCCTTCGCTACGTGTCATTGTTCCCCGTGTGTTCTCTGACCTTTGTCAGCACCTGCTGTATAATGATCATTGTCATAAGCATTATTGATTTAGTCATAACAAATCATTTTTACTTGAATGTTAATGTTATGGATACTCCAAAAATATCTGACCACGAAAACATATTAACAATATTTGAAACGACCACAATTAAAAATGAATCAAGAGAAATTACATATAGAGATAAAAGAAAATATAATCAAACGATGTTTTGTGAAACTCTACAAAATAATATTTCCCAAGTTACCGAATCTAATGACCTACATGACAAAGCCGAGAACTTCGTCAATATTTTGACTTCAGCAGTCGATAAAAATATGCCTTTGAAAAGGGTTCAGTTTAAAAATACGAATAAATGGTATTCAAAACCATTACACAACCTTCAGCAACAAAGAGATAATGCATATAAAGCGGCAAAATTGGAACCATCAGAAGAAAAATGGAATGCATACAAAAAAGTTCGCAATATTTATTCCAAACAAATTAAACAACATAAATGCGATTTTTATAAACAAAAATTAGAATCACAACAGAATGAACCAAGAAAACTTTGGATAACACTAAAAGAAATTATTAAGGGTAAACAAAAAGAAGTTGTAAAGTCAATTGATTTCCCAGATGGAACTGAAGAAGACGTAGAGAAGATAGCGACTAAATTTAACGAGCATTTTATTTCGAGCATAGATCTTATAATTGAAAGTATTCCACAACATCCTGAGAACCAAATAGACGAGCTTGTATGCACCGATGAAGAATTTAAGTTTAAAAATATAGATTTACCATACTTAAAGAGAGTTTTGAGTAATATGAAGTCTAAGGAATCCCCAGATGGTATTACAATAAATATACTCAAAGACTCTATAAATATTATTGGCGAATCGATGGTCCAAATTATCAATGAATCTTTAAATAGTGGAGTATTTCCCAAAACTTGGAAGACATCTGTAATAACTCCTATTCCGAAAATTGACAACCCAAAAAAATTTGACGACTTTAGACCCATCAATTGTTTACCCAAATATGAACAAGTACTGGAATACATTGTAAAGGAACAGTTAAATGAATACATTGAGGCCAAACAGATATTAGTTCGACAACAATCTGGTTTTAGAAAAAAATGTTCTTGTGAAACTGCTATTAATTATGTAATAGACGAGTGGAAAAATTTTCGAGATAAAAAAAGCAAAATTATTGCAGTATTTCTAGACTTAAAACGAGCATTTGAAACAATCGACAGAGATAGATTAATCAAGAAATTAAGTAATATTGGAATTAATGGTAAAGAATCTAAATGGTTCGTTGATTACCTATCAGAAAGAATTCAAGTAACAAAATATGATGGTATAACATCTGAACCACATCACACTAATAAAGGCGTTCCGCAGGGTTCTGTATTAGGTCCACTGTTGTTCATTATATACATGAATGATATTATCAAAGTGTTAAAGCATTGTGCAATTAAACTCTTTGCTGATGATACATTGTTATACATAGCCAGTGAAAATTTACAGGACGCCATTGAAAAAATACAAATTGACTTAAATTGTGTAACACTTTGGTTAAACCAAAACAAACTAAAATTGAATGTTATGAAAACAAAGTTTTTAATTGTGGATAGTGTAGGGGGAAACGAGCAGGCAATACTAAAAATTGATAACGTAAACATAGAAAGGGTGAGTTGTATTAAATATCTGGGTGTAATATTAGATGAAAAATTAAAATTTGATGAACACTTAGAATACATAACAAAGAAAATTGCTAAAAAAGTTGGATTCCTAAAAAGGATCAGAAATAACTTGGATCTAAAGACAACGCGCCTTGTTTACAATTCTATTGTTACTCCGCATTTAAATTATTGTTCTAGTGTTTTATTCTTATGTAACGAAGCCCAAAATAATAAACTCCAGGTTATACAAAATAGGGGGATGAGGATGATTTTAAAATGCAACATATTTACTAGAGTTAAAATTATGTTACAAAATTTAAATATGATGACAACCAAACAACATATAATATATAATACGTTAACAATAATGTATAAACTTCAAAATAATATGCTCCCAAATTATCTGCAAAGAAATGTTATGTACCATGAAAATGTTCACAATTATCCTACGAGAAGACGCAGAGATTTTAGGCTTCCCAAAACTAAACTTTCATGCACACAAAACAGCGCGTTTTATAAAGGGCAAAAACTTTATAATAACCTACCAAATGTCATAAAGGAAGCCCCAAGCCTTAGCACTTTTCGTAGGACGTGTGCTTTATATGTGAAAAATAATTTTTGATTGTTGAGCTCACCAATATTATTTTAGTCACCTAGATATCTTATATAATATAATTTTGTGTATTTATCTTTTTCTTTTAAAATGTAATTGTTATTTCTTGTATTTTTTATATTTTCCTACTAGATGTATGAAAAAATTTGCATACATCTAAATAAAGATTCAAAAACAAAACAAAAAAAAAAACAAAAAAAAAGTCTTTTTTGTTATTCTTCTAGATTCTAGAGTGTATGGTCCGTTTCTTTTATCTTTAAGTAATTATGTTTTAAGCCCTTTACAGTTAATTACTGCGTAAATCAAACATGAAAATATCTGTAAGTACGAACAAAAAACATACATCGTTTGACGTTTTTTTGTAAAAACAGAGTCATACCATTTATCTATTTATTGGATTTAATTCTTAGAATTAAATTTAATTTTTATTTTTAAGTTTAAATGGCCTACCTAAATAAAATTTAATAATGTTATTATCGAGTTCTGCAAGTATTTTTGTTATTTTACTATTTTTTAGGCAATCAAAGACATTATCAAAAAAATTGTTTATATGAAACGCATTTGAACGCCTATGATGACATTGACCCCATAGTCACTGCAAACATGGTGAAAACCGCCATTAAAAACATGAAATCCGGAACATCAGCAGGACATGACGGCTTAAGTATCGAACACCTCAAACATGCAGGGGTAGCGATTCTGAAACTACTGGCAACATTGTTTACCGATATCATAAAGAGTGGTTATCTACCCAAAGACATGACAAAGACAATCATAATACCGATAGTAAAATCTAAACTGACAGACATAACTTTACAGGAAAATTACAGACCGATATCCATCGCCACCGCCACCGCCAGAATATTTGAACGAGTTCTCTTAGATCAAGTCGGACCCCAATTGAAAACGAAAGAAAATCAGATGGGTTTTAAAACAGAATGCTCCACGGACTCGGCCATATTCTGCGTAAAACGGACGCTGGAATACTACAGGAAAAGAAAAACAATAACTTACGCATGCTTTCTGGACCTTAGTAAGGCATTCGACAGAGTTTCCCACCCCCTACTATGGAAAAAACTAAAGGAAATAGGGATACCATGGAAAGTGGTAAAAATTCTCGAATCATGGCACCGTCAACAGGAAAACCTTGTAAAGTGGAAAGATGGATTCTCAGAACCCTATTTCTTGAAAAGCGGGGTCCGACAGGGAGGATGTATGTCCCCAGTACTGTTTAACTTATACATGGACGAATTAACCCACAGGTTAAACAATGCTGGAGTGGGCTGCCACATCGGAGGTCTATGTGTTAACAATATGAGCTACGCAGATGATATGGTTCTGATGGCACCTTCAATACGGGGATTAAGAATTCTCCTGAAAATCTGTGAAGAATTTGCTCACGAAACCAACATGATCTATAATGCGAAAAAAACAGCACTGTTGGTCATAAAACACGGGGAAGGCCCAAAAAACATTCCCCCAGTCTTTTTGAATGGTGAGATTCTGAAAACAGTAGAAACCACAAAATATCTAGGACATATCATTAACAACAAGTTAACGGATGATGAAGATATTGACAGGCAGAGGCGTGTACTGAGTATAAAATGTAACATGCTCAGTAGAAGATTTCGGCTCTGTAGTCCACGAGTGAAAAGGACGCTCTTCTTAGCCTTTTTCACCACCCTGTACACATGCGAGCTCTGGGCTAATTTCAAGAAAAGAACAATGGAAAGGCTTCGGGTGCAATATAACAACGCTTACCGATTGATGTTCGGACTCCCCAGGCACTGCAGTGCCTCCTCAATGTTTGCAGAAGGGCGAGTTCCAGGATTTACAGCTCTGTTAAGAACCAGGATTGCAGGACTGAGGGAAAGGATAAACCATGCCAGAAACATTATAATCATAGAATCCCGTCTGACTTCAGGATCGAGCATTGAAGACCATTGGAGAAAGATATTTGCTCCCACAATCTCAGATCCGATGGATTCCCGTGCTTCTCTGCTTTAACTTAATTTCATTTTCTATTTAATTTTTAATTTACTAATCTCTTTTTATTTATTTTACTATATGTAAATATTATTTGTACTTATATCCTCTATGGGATGTGTGGGATTGTACTAACCTCCCCACATCCTGGAATAAAGAATTTATTATTATTATTATTATATTGCAAAGAAAAACATGAAAAAGTTTTATTTACTATGAACTTCTTCCCACGTCACAAATTTTACGACATTGTTAGATAAATGCTCAACAATTTATCGAGTGGTAGATTTTTTTTAATGATAAACTTATGTTTATAATACGAGGTTTTATACGCATAGCACAAAGGATATCAAATAATTATAAGCAATAATTAGTCGCCTGAAATATCCATACAAATTGAAAATATCTCCCGAGTAAAAATAAATGCCGCCAACAGGTATTGAACCCGCACCTTCTGATGTCCGGTCAGATACTCTGGACAACTGAGCTACGTCCGCTTATTCCTAACCCGTCAAATAATTCAATATGTACTAGTACTTCAATCAACAATTACTGCTTATTATATTTTTTCACCTGTTATTTCAGGCGACTAATTATTGCTTATAATATTTTTTTTTTTAAAAAAGAAAGACAAATATTCCCGGGTTACGAATAACCTGACAATATTTGAAAATCTCCTACTACCACCACAGTAAGCTGAAAATGTTGCTTGTGTTGTGATGGAGGACTTAGCCAGCCGAGGAATTGAACGCACTACGCCTGAGTGGGACCCAAGCGCGATGTCAACTCGGCCACCGACCGGTCAATTTGTTATCCTTTGTGCTAAGAGTGGTAGATACTCTCAGTATTACCCTTGTGAAAGACCACCATTTGGATTCAAAAGGTTACACGAAATGGATTAATTTTTATCAAAGATGTAAATATATGTAAAAGTAAGTGGAAGTGCTGTGTTGTCAAGGTTATAATCGCTAGGTACCTACACCAAAAATTCTATCGATAAACTACAAAGTACAAATACATGCTGTTGTTCAGTAAAGTACGGATATTGAAACCAAAATATAAATACGAAAACTCAAATCCATTCAAGTTAAAATTCAAAAAAAAAATCGAAATTCAAAAAAATATTTATTGCACCAAAATACAGAGTACAAAGCGTATAGCTTATAGGTTACAGCCTATTTCTTCCAGCCAACCCAACAAATACACATTATAATACATAACCCAACAATTACATGTTAACAAATTAAATTAATATATGTAAATAAAAAATAAAAAACAGAGGTATTTATGTAAGGTATTCATTTAAGGTTTTATTGAAAAAGTTTTATTTACTATGAACTTCTTCCCACGTCACAAATTTTACGACATTGTTAGATAAATGCTCAACAATTTATCGAGTGGTAGATTTTTTTTAATGATAAACTTATGTTTATAATACGAGGTTTTATACGCAGAGCACAAAGGATATCAAATAATTATAAGCAATAATTAGTCGCCTGAAATATCCATACAAATTGAAAATATCTCCCGAGTAAAAATAAATGCCGCCAACAGGTATTGAACCCGCACCTTCTGATGTCCGGTCAGATACTCTGGACCACTGAGCTACGTCCGCTTATTCCTAACCCGTCAAATAATTCAATATGTACTAGTACTTCAATCAACAATTACTGCTTATTATATTTTTTCACCTGTTATTTCAGGCGACTAATTATTGCTTATAATATTTTTTTTTTTTAAAAAGAAAGACAAATATTCCCGGGTTACGAATAACCTGACAATATTTGAAAATCTCCTACTACCACCACAGTAAGCTGAAAATGTTGCTTGTGTTGTGATGGAGGACTTAGCCAGCCGAGGAATTGAACGCACTACGCCTGAGTGGGACCCAAGCGCGATGTCAACTCGGCCACCGACCGGTCAATTTGTTATCCTCTGTGCTAAGAGTGGTAGATACTCTCAGTATTACCCTTGTGAAAGACCACCATTTGGATTCAAAAGGTTACACGAAATGGATTTTCAGATCTGAATGGTTAACCTTCCTCTATCCATCTCCTTCTTTCTCCACTCCCTCCAGCCTCACAACTTACCCCAATTGAGAATGCGGTAGCCTTACTGGCTCCAGACTCAAACATCAGGGTTATCAGAAAATAACCTATAAGGGCTATAAGGGTTAGTAAACAGACTAACAAAGGTAACAAAGTTCCCATTTATGAAAAAGCAAGCAAACCGTCTTTATTATTCATTGAAGAAAGAGTATCATACCTTCTTCTTTCTTCGGTTTAATTGTTTGTTTTTGTATAATATTTTTTTTTATTGTTTTCATTTGATGTCATCAATCTCATCAATGACAATAATTATTCAAACAGCCTCTCTTCAATTCACAGAATACAGTTTTGAAATCTGTTATTGTAAAGTCTGGCATCTTTCTCATCTGCCTAATTCCTAATTCCTACCCTCGGCACAATAATATGAGACAAAGAAGGCAATTCAATAAAACCGAAAAAGGGATGAAAAAGCAAAAGAATATTATTCGATGTCATTGCGGGTTTGGAGAAATTCATTCAATTTATTATATCGTGAAAGGGGTTGCGATCTCGCGGCGATGTTCGCCTTTATACGCGCAGTACCAGTCGGGACATAAATCAGGATTATTCAAATTATCAAAGGATCTCCGATCTGAGGAAGCAGGGGTGGAGCTAGGGCAAAAAGAAATTATTCATAAAAAGTGGTTAATAGTAGGAAGCAGGTAGGTTACTACATTGCCTATTTTTCAACGCTTCAACTTTTGAAACTGTAATTCTGTAAATATGGGTGTTTATTTTTAAAAAATAATTTATTATATCTCTTATTATGGGTTGTTTCACAAAAATATAAGAGTTCATCAAATTTCAAAGCTCCGTAATAGTTCTATTCAAGTTCTGTTATAATATCAGTTCTGTGAAGCAGTTGACAGATCTTGAAAATTTACTTTTAAATTTGATGAATTTTTAAAATTCTGTGTAACAACTGGCCCTTTAGTTTTACCCAGGTGGGAAACAACATTTCAGATTCGATAGTTCTTGATTTAAATCTCAGAAAAAACGGATTGAATTTGAAAGCAGTGTAGCCGTGTTGTATATTTGTTAATTTTCCAACAAAAGAAGAAGACATGTTAATTTCGATATTTTTAATAAAAGAAATGCATTTATTTATAGTGATCGAATATTAAATTCAAACTTTTAAATTTATCCATCGTCTTTCCTCCTATTCCCTACTTACCCAAGCTTCCCAAAGGGGTACACAACACTCACTCTGGACATTTGGATCTCTGGTGTTCATCAAAAACTGTAAAAAAAACGTTGTAGGAATAATATATAACGGTAATACGAATATTCAATATATATTTGGAGGGTCAGGAAAGATGCATATCTCCACATTGCTTTTGACTTCCCATTTCTAATAAAAAAAATAACATCTTGGCGAAAAAAGGGGAAAGACTTTCTGAATCCACCCCTGTAGATTCGGGGATGAGATTAGCATACTGTCCCATTGTATAGATGAATAAAAAAACTTCAATAGCATCTTAGCATCCCTATTTCTCTCAATATCCTCCTCAAATGGTATTGTTCGCAGCGCTAATGTATTTTGATTTCTCTAATGGAATATGCTCTCGGAGAAAATACTTTCATCGTCTTATTTTTGACATATTTTTCTATTTAAATGGAAATCTTATGGTTAGCTTTGTATGTAAAAAATATTTTCTTGTATTTTTGGGGTAAATATGCAATGCCTGGAACCAATGGCACTAGGACACCCCCGAATTGGCGAAAGCTTTTTGGCGAGAAGAGGTAAATAGGGGTGTACCTGACCATTCAGATATTATTAATAACTATCCAATATCCTATCTCGATGCGATTCACTATTGAATTTATCTCACCAGCTTACCTAGGACACAAACTGGTTATTTATTTTTATTAATTCATTTATTTACGCCTTACTCGGGCTTTTACCATTTACTAACAGAACCATAAATCATCTACATCCACTATTAATACCACTAGACTGAATCTCCGAATAGATAAGCAGATTCTTTGAATGAGAATCAATCATTTGATTTCGCCAACAAATTTAATATTTTGCACAGTTTTAGCTTCATCGCCGTCATGTTTGTTGGAAGATCATTTATAAAAGGAGAAAGCGCCAGAAAAGGGAGATGTTTGGGGAGCACCCGGCTATTCGGATCTGATTTTTGATCTTCTATGCATGACATAAAAATCCATCTAATTGGAATAATTTATTATTGAATAGGTTCACAAGCTTCATAAACCTATTTCATTCCAATTCATTTCCCCTATTTAGAAGTTCGACCCCTTTCATGTTGATCTTATACAGAACATCTTATTTTACACTCATACATCGTCCAATGCAATATACTAGATAATAAGGTAATGCTTGCGTACTTCGAGTATACACATAAATACGTGCAATTATAAGAGACGTGTCACGGGAGCTTTATTTCAAGACTGAATAAACGACGCCAACGTGATATTAAGGCCCCGTAGTAAGCGTTCAAAGATGGTTTGAAAGGGAGATATGTAAATACGAATGAGTACGTAGAGGGAGCGCGCTAATATTTAAAAAAAATGAAAACAATTAAGCGAAAATGGTGAAAATATTTAATAAAACACGACTTGTTTAAAATAGAGCAAAAATCTCTCGACTTTAGATTTATTTAAAGATACAATGTGATTTTTTTCATGCCTATAACATATTAAGTAACAGAACAAAAACGTGTTTTTTAATACCTTTCGGTGCTTACGTTGCGATTTTTTTCTATCGAGGGAATTTAATATATTAACGTTTCTGCATAACAAATGTATAGATATTATCTTCTAAAATAACTTTTTTTTTGGAACTTAAAAACTTAAAGACAAGAAAAAAATTGTTATAAATCGTTAGAAATTGGGTATGTTGGAGCTAGAAATTAATGGAAAAATTAACTTTTTTTATGAAATACATGGGACTAGAACTCTTTTCAACAGAAAAATCTCCCACTCCCACAATCCAAGTGATTTAGAAATTGGTATAGATCATATAAATGTTTACTTACCTGTTATACGGTCTTGCCTGAAATTAACCTTCGAGTACACTCATCTCATACACATGTTTATGCTCCGAAAGCGGGAACTTCTGCGTATCAGAACGCGCCAATCAACAGAACGACTCAATTGCTAACAATGCTGCATTGACCATTGATTTTTTTCAACGTCATTTACAGACATTATATGCACATGTTATGTTCTTAGTTTTACTATTTGTTATTGCTACGACTTGTTTATATATGTACTGAAAACAAATTTATAAAATACCTTTCCTCCAGATTCAACAATAACTTGAATATACATTTTAAACTTTGCAGCAAAGGCGATTAGCAGCTTATTTAACATTTATACATGGAATTTTAAACAATAGCATCGACTATACCGAACTTCTGCCCTAATTAATTATAACATAAATTTGAGATGTAGACGACATACTGCGATATTTCACACTCTTAATTACAAAAAAACAGCATCCAACTCCCCAATTAACGGTGCTCTTCATACATTCAAAAAATTTTGTCGAAACTCTAACATCGGCATTTTTTCGGATTCACTGCCGAAATTTAAAAGTAGCATCATGTCAATAATATAATCTGTTCAATGCGCATACATATATATACACACATTCATACACTTATACACTACACACGTCACGCATTTATTACTGAGTATACACCATACATATCACATATAAGACTTTACAAGGATACGCACCTTGAAATATTTAATATCTGTAAATTGTTGAATATTTTTTAACAATATCTCATTTTCTGTAACTTCATGTGTAATCTCTGAAATATATTCGTTTTCAATTGTTTTATATAGACTGAAAAATAAATAACTAAATTAGGAAAAAAATATTATTTAATTAATGATTCAATAGTTCATAAATTATTTTAAGCAATAATTAGTCGCCTGTAATATCAATACAAATTGAAAATATCTCCCGAGTAAAAATAAATGTCGCCGACGGGAATTTAACCCGCGCCTTCTGATGTCCTTTCAGACGCTCTGGACCGCTGAGCCACGTCGGCTTATTTCCAACACTCCAAATAATTCAATATGTACTAGTACTTCAATCAACAATTACTGCTTATTAATTAATTATATTTTTTCCACCTGTAAATAACCAACTTTATTTTTGTAGCAAAGGCTTTGTTAGTGCTAAATTTCCCACTAGATGGCGTCGAGACATATTATATCTACATTTGTTCGTGAAATATTTTGACTTGTCAAATATTATTATTGTTTTAATGATAAACTAATAATTATGTTATGCATAAAAACCTTGTCTTATAAACATGAGTTTTTTTAAACAACAATGAGTTTTTTTTAAAAACCAACGAACATAGCTTCAATTATATAAATGTGTAAAGAAAAAAATAACACAGAATATCAAGAATTTTACAAACTGATGAGAAATGGAAATCAATTTATTACGCCAATCTTTAAAATAACTCAAATGCAAAACCATTATATTTACCAAGTCATAAAAAACTACAATAATCTCCCTTCCGAATTGCGCTGTATTACGAATCAACAAGAACAAATAAATAAAATCAAACTTTTTTTCCAAAAAAACTTATATTAAAAAAATATATGTATATTTATATTATATTTATATTGTACACATAACATCATATTATAACATTGTATCTAAGTAAGAATCGTAGCTCCCTTATCAGGCACAAGAGCTCCTCTTTTCTGATAAGGTATACATGACCAATTATGTACCTAAATATTATATTTTGCAAAATATGTATGTATTAATGTAACTATGATCTATATTAAAATAATAAAAAATAAATAAAAAAATAGCAAAAAGTTTGTTTAAATTTAATCGAAGTGTCGCCCCCTCGCATAGACCACACATGCAATCTTTCCATCGATTCCTTACCCATATCTTTCACATTCCCCTCCCCTTTCCGCACCACTGACTAATAGATGATAAAAAACTGATATTACTTAATATTCTTTTGTACCACCCCAAAGGGTTGAGGACACCATTAAGGGGCATTAGAAAAAGATGTTTGGTGTTTTCTGTGCGATTAATTTATTCGTGCACATGCCGAATGTGCACGATTTCTTTGCAGAATATTTGCATATTCAATAAATATTCGTACTTTTATATTTTCTCATGTTGCTTTTCCCATGACGAATCTTTCACATAAAAAAATGAGTACGTCAGATGCAAAATACCACGCGTTTTAAAAACAAGTACGGAATCATAGAATATTTATTAGATAACCAACACTTCTGCCATAGGTCACCGCAAGTGTTTCGTTGCGTTTGGTGATTTAGCAGGGGTGCCCGGGTTCATCAGATAAGGTGTTCAGGAAGCGCCTCCCCTCAACATCTGCGCAGCGTGATTCTCCAACAGGTCTTTTGATCCATCGGCTGTCCGCAGTGGGAGGGATATTTTCAAATGTCCGTCACTCCTGGACACACTGATACTTAGATTCCTACCCAACACTCATACCTTTTACCTTCCCAGAACTTCCTTTATTTAATAAAGACCCTCCACACAGCAACCTAAAAGATGACATAGGCCCTGGGGAAAATATTTTACTCGGGGCCTACTGTGGGGTTAAAAATCTTTTTCATCACTTTTCCCCAGTTCTCAGGCCTTGCCTTTTACCATCCTGCTCTAAACTTCGTCCTCGCATTCTACCACCTTCCTCTTGGTCAGCCTCTGAGTCGCTTCTACCAGGGCACCCATTTTATCATGATTTTCGATGTTATGTCATCTAACATTCGTACCACGTGGCCAGTTCATTGAAATCTTCGGAACTTACTTGATCTTACTATGGTTTCATGCCCATATAGCTCATTTAGATTCTTGAGTTTATAATCGTCGTATTATTGTTATGTTTTATTTCAACCTTTTGGCATTTCATCTCTCTGTAAATTTGTTAGTTAGTTCGGTTCATGATTGTGACCTTGTTGGATACTATCTTTTTATCTCGCCAGAGATCATTATCGCGGTTCCTACAATAACCTATGCTATGGTATCTACCGGTCTGAAGAAATATTGAAAAAAGGATTTTCATTGAGATGGTGACATTTTTTTGGACAGAATGTGTAATTCCTTATTTGAAATAACGAAAATGTCTTTAAAATATTTATGGTTTATAAGTAGGTAGGTATTTAAGTACCTACATACAAATCTTATAATTTCAGTGGAAATTTTGGTTTCGATTTAGATATTAATAAAATAAAATTGCAAACATATTTTTTAAAGTGAGGTTTACTGTTCACAGAACTACTAGTAAACATAAGATTCATCAGCTAACAAAGGTTGATAACGCTTTTTTTTGTTATATACATTAAATACATTTTTTTGTTTACATGTTATATACAATTTTTTTTAGTATACATGTAGCGATCGATGCTACTAGAATGTTTCGAAAGGACGGCCAATGTAAGATGCATTCAGCCTAACTGAATAAACTGTGACTTTTATTTAGTACACCAAGATAACCACATACATATCAAATACAATTTTTTTAATAAACATATTTTTAACATTTTTTTAAAATATACATATTTAATACAATTTTTTTAATAATCATAATTTTTTAAATATACATATTATGTAGGTACATTTTTTAATATACATAGTATGTACAATTTTTTTAAATATACATATTGTAAACCTTTTTTTAAATATATTTATACCGAATAAGAGTTCCCAACGCTCGGAGCATGTGGAAATATTACATCATCCCCCAATTTGGGTAGGTACACTATGTAGCTGAAGTTTTTACGATCCTTGGCTATGGATCCGGATGTCGCGGGTTCGAATCCCGGCGCTCGCAAAGATCGAGTCCACCATTCAGAATCGAAACGTTGCTTTAAATGATTCTAGTCGTGTTTGGTGACCAGATCTGAATAGATAGCTACTTACCCACCTTCCCCCTCCTCCTCTCCTTCCCATCTCCATAACCTTCAGCCTCACAACAAACCCCAATTGAGAATAACATAGTCTCATTGGATCCAAACGGTTGGGAGCAGTTGGAACTCTTATGCGGTACTCCAATAAAAAACAAATGAAGAGAATTTTCGATGGGAAGGGAGCCAAATGAAGAAAACGAAGTCTGATAAAAGCACGAAATTTGCGCTATATCTAGATATAAGTACTATAGCTCTAATGATCAAAGTTCTATTTGCTTATCAGAAAAGTTCTACAATGGCGAATGATTAATATAGGTTATTTATCGTGCCAGATATGTGCCTAATGTCAATTTTTAATTCCACTACATTTACTCTATCATTTGAATAATATCAATTTCGAATTCGGAACACCTTTATTTAATGTTGCCAGGGTCGTTAAAAAAATACCCCGATCTGCATATTTTAAATCGGCTTTGTTTGCGGACCTACCCGAGCGTTAATTCTATGGAGTAGGTACCCCGACCCTTGCCCCCTCCTCCTTTCTGAAATATTGTGAGGCCGCTCCAGTTACATATTATTTATTTAATTAATTCAGAAATACATAGATTTATCAATGATTAACCATCGTGGGGAATATAATGGCAACACCGGGTCTAGTCGAACTTTCAATCTAAAAGAATGGGCGGTTTTTTTTCAATATGTTTTTGAATTGTAATCGAGTGAATGGATATTGTTTTAAACATTGTATTTCAAATCAACGGCACTGGGAATCGTATTTTTTTTTCGAGAAAATATTTGGAATCAACAACATAACATATATCTATTTTAAAATATGTATAACATTTTCACGCGAAAAACACAATTTTTTTCATTTTAACGCGATATTCGCAATTTAAAGGCAAATATCGCGAAACTAAAAACGTTAAAAAAGGAACATAAAATCGCTTTTGCTGCATAATACCACCGCTTTTCCTGTAAATAACGCGAATTTCACCCCAAAAAATTGGAAATTTTCAGGTTACTAGTTATTATCGGGTTTCGTTCTGTTTTTTCCATATTATATCCAATTTTTCAACCCTTGATTCCACCAATGACCAATGTCCATAGGCTGTTACTAAATTTGTTCGATGCAATGATGTTAAAATATATACCTATATACAGACGCGCTGTAGAAATCTAAAAATCAATTGTAGTGCTTTCGATTTCGTAGTTTTAATAATAAACTGCCGCCACACGTCACGTAATCTATATAGATATGCTACCTCTAAGTAAATTACATCAAAAAATTGATAAACACGTCCTCGTATGTAAGCATTAGAAGAATAACCTGATAGCAGTAAAGCGTTTCGTACAGTATCGCAAGCACGGGTATCTTGTCATCTCTGTCACACCCGTGATGTAGAATATAGTATTCGACGCAAATACGAAAACGCTGCCCGCTATCGTTTATTTCATTCATACGCACATATTCTTTGAATGTCTATCTTTGTCATACGTGAACAATGTTTGAATTAAGAATTTGCAGGAAACAAGAGTTTTTCTTACTTGCCACATAATTTTGAGACAATAGCGAGTCTAGATTTACTACTGTAACGTCATTGGTTCGATGCGGAAAAAATGTATTGTTTTGTAACAGACTTGCTTTTGCCAAACAGACACGCCCATAAGTAAAATGATCTAATAAGATGTACAATTTTGGCCAGATCTACTGTTAAGGTGAGGCACTGCGATGTAATGTGGAATAATGTATGTTTGGTTTGAAAATTTGATCGCTTAGAAATATTTTAGAAAACATCTTGGCCCTTGAAATAATCGAGTATTTTTGTGTCAAACTTTTTATGAGCCCAGAAAAAAATTAAAGAATCAGGCGTATAGGCGTGTTTTTTCTTGCATAAATCAAAACAAGTGGCTGGTGTAAAGCAGGAATTTAAACCTTATCGGCAAATACATAAGGAGTGTTAATGTAACGGAAAAAATGTTCGAAAAAAAATTACCAAATTATTAAATAAATCTTCGATACTTATTCTGAATTAGGATTTCGTAAATCGGCAACCGTCTACCACATATTCCCCTAAGTGGCCGCAACGTCCGCAATATGTTAGTAATCCACCATTTACGGATAAATATATCTCCGTGGCACATAAATAAACATAAAAAGATTGATGTCGTACATTAAGATCGCAGTTTTTCGGGCGCCGGCCACCGCGGATAAAGCGGCACGGAAAATGTCCAAACTGACAAAATATTATTATTTTTCCCATATTAATACGCGGCTAAGTGCCAGCGCTAATGGATGCCGAATTTGAATTTCAAATTTTCCCTTTTCTCAAAAACATGTCATTAATAAAATATGGCGCGGATCGATGCCAGAGGCCCGGGTCGTGTGACGCCGACTTAACCCCTTCGGGAAATATCCCTCAAACTGTGGGATTTAGAGACAATTATTATAAATATTTCAAAAGATACCCTATTTTATTTTGAATATATGACTAAATAAATAACGAAGAATATATTCCAACCGTCCAATAAGGGTATCCAACAATATGTAAACATAAACCAATAAGTATGTAAACAACAACAATAACATAAAACAACAGACAATAAAGGTCGAATCAAGTGAAGTCAAGTCTAAACAAGAGAATCAAGAAATGTTGAAACCTTCTGGCGGCTATCGCTAAATATGTCCGGAATCTTCCCACTACAGTGGATGTGGAAGATTATGAACGGTTATTTATAATTTTGAAAAGTTATTTGATTTTTTTTTTTACGACAGTCATTTAAGTAATGTTTCTAATTTTATATATTCTAGGCGTTTCGATGAGAAGTTGAGAAAAGGTTAAGTTTATTCTTTGGATGGGAATATGAAAAGTTTCGGGTTTTCTTAGCAGACAGTGACTGATATTGATTTTGATTGTGGCCATGAAGGAACATTCTAAATGGTTATTCATAATTTTGAAAAGAAATTGATGTCATTTTTTTCACGACGTAAACAGTATTTACCTAGAAAATTATCTAGGCCATTGTTCATCTACATCTTACGGCCGCACGAAGAATAGGGAATTCTCTTCACACCAAAAAATCACTTATTATTAATTATTCACATGTAGAAACACTTCAGATACAAGAATACATAGTTTTTATAATTTTCAAAAATCATTTATTAAAGTTATAATGACTTTAAAAACAGGCGCGAACGAAATATTTCAATGCAGCTAAAAACGCCCGGTGATTGATCAAGCGTTCAAGGGCGAACGATGACGTCACTGTTGACCGGCCCGAGTAGATCCTGCAAACCGATGGCGGCGGCAGCGGCAAAGGTGTGACGTAGCACTTGTGACGTAGCGGTCAAAATGGCGCATGACCGTTTTCAGAGCCGAAATAGCACGCAATTTTTAAAACAACTACAAAAAATTGAAAATGCATTTAAAAAAAAAGAAAAAAAGAGGCACATAATAAAATAATTATCTCTATTGAAATAAATTATTTACAAAATGCACGAGAATTCCCTAGGCAAATAATAATTATGCATTTTATATTTTACTCAGTGTTTTCCTTTTATTTTATGCTTTGTAAATTATGTGGTCCAATACCTGTGCATTGCTACAGATTTTGAATATCAGTTCCTCCAATATCTGGTCATCTTTCAAGTCTTGCATCGGTAAGCAACATATTACGTTTTTCATCTCTGGGGGTCTAGCGCAGTTAAATCGACAACTTTGCAATGTCGGATATATAGGCGTAACTACCGACGATTTTATACCGATCCATAAAGCCCTATATCAATACGATATTGACAAATCCGTCATCTATGGTCAGTTTGCGATGTTCGCGAGTTCGGTCAAAATATGATTCCGACAGTCGGTAGACAAAAGCCGCTGCTTTTATCAAGGACTCCACGGTGTCGTTCGTTATGCAAAATAACTGGTTAATTAATGATGGAGGTGAACTAGCTTAGACCTTAAGTGGAAAGAAATCGTATATACGATCCATGGAAGATCGATACACGATCAATTGATTCCGTTCCAACATGGAAGAACATAAGTTGTTAGTTATATCTAAAGATCTCGTGAACTAATTAACTCCCTTTTTAGTGTCAAAAAGTACATGCGAACTGCCAATGTACATTAAAGTTATTATTTAAATTCGACATTGTAAATTTATTCGTATTTTTACTTTTACTAAGCCGTCTGACGTTAATGCTTTTGCCAGCTGCCAGTGTTGCCAGCGTAAATTGATTCGTAATACCGATATCGGTTGGCGTATCAATAATATGACCCAGCTAGCTAAATCGCCATAAATTCGTCGGTTAGGTCTTTTTAAGCTCATCAGCGGAGAGGGATACATAATGACCCAACTGATAATACGAGGAAATACTGAGTAAAACGTTGTAGATGAAGTCGCCACATCTCATGCCTTAGAAACATGCATAACTTGTAACAAGTACAGATCCACAAAGTTGTTCAGGTTGACGTTAGCTAGATTTCCATGCTGTTAACTCTTTTTTCCCCATAAATTTTATTAAAACACATTTTAATATTTTTTTTTTTCAAACTCGATAATCAATATGTACAATGAAAAAAATTACGCTAATGAAGGTATTTTTATTTTGACGAATAAATTTTCTAAAACAATATATAGGTACGGTGACCGTATAAATTATCAAAATGATAACTCTTAACATCTTTAAAAAGTTATATAAAGTCATGGAAAGTGATGATACAAAAACTTTATTAACTGGGTTAAGTAGGTTAAATTTTTTTTCATCGTTTTTAATCACTTTTTAGAGGTGTGTTGAATAGTCACTGTGTTGAGTGAGCATGGAACCATAGGTACATATACACTGCGACATTTTCGATTTATCTCCAAAACAACATATTCCTTTATATTTGTGAATTCGAAGAGGTTGACGTCACGTCAGGTAATGTTGGTGACAGCCGTCTTACTGACGTTGTAGCCAGTTGGAACCATTTCGAAATATGCGTTTTTTAAATGAATATTTAAGAACGAAAATTTTAAAATTACACATTTTAATACAATTATCAGAATCGAAAAAATAAACTTTAAATCTTCCACACATTTTTAACAGTATTCATTGATTGTGAAAATACATCATGTTACTTTTTAGAAGAAGGAAGGACCAATTTAAAAAGTTTAACAACCACGTCATTTTAAAAATGAGGCTCTTATCCGAGTCCTGGGGAATGGACGGTGTGATATATTAGATCCACTTAGCAAATAGATCAAATCGTTTCATTGGTCTTTGTTTGTCTCCGATTCTCCGAAGATTATAATGCATTGGTTCTTATTTTAGGTCCATTAAATTATTCAGAATAATAATAATATAATTAAAAGAGCTTAAAAGATTTGAGAACTTTTCAGAATATTATATCATTTATTAAAATATATATTTTGTGATGCACTAAATACGTTTTGAAAATACTAATTACAATAGTGCCTCTCTCTGTATAACTTCAGTTCGATGAAATCTAGAACTCTCGCTTTGAATTTAAGCTTCCTTTTCAAATTTGGAAGTGTTTGTTTGGAAAATGGACTATCCAACTAGGATTTGGCTTAGAATGACCGGTCGGTGGCCGAGTTGACATCGCGTTTGGGTCCCACCCAGGCGTAGTGTGTTCAATTCCTCGGCTGGCTAAGTCCTCCATCACAACACAAGCAACATTTTCAGCTTACTGTGGTGGTAGTAGGAGATTTTCAAATATTGTCAGGTTATTCGTAACCCGGGAATGTTTGTCTTTCTTTTTAAAAATAAAATTAAAATTAATGTTAACGGTATTGACTCTCTGGAAAGGTGCGTTAAATTCTCAGTCAAAGAAAACATATATTTTAAAGTTTTAAAAAACATTTTAAGTTCACAGATGTTTATGAACTAGTCCCTTGGGAGGAAGGTTCAATCCTTAGTCAAACCAAAAATCAAAAAATTGAAATTGGCTACTAGCACGGCCCAAGAGATTGCAACTAGGTTGAAAATAGACATCAGATGTATTATTGTAAAGAAACTTTGTTTTTTACCGGTTGATTTTTAAATTATCATTCCAAAAATGAATTCCACACCTCCATGCACCATTCGCTACATTTTGCACACCTTTCTGCAACCGTCACCAGGACATTGAATTACCATGCGAATAATGACAGATGACTATTATCGCGGTACACATCATTATCTGTACAGAACAGAATCCGAAAGGATTCGAACCCACGATCCACGCTTCAAAGAACAAAACCACTGGACTATGAAATATTTTTATAAATGATACCGAATTAAAATGGAGTTAACGAAAGATTGAAGGGTTATATTGAACTAAAGGGTGGTCACAAAAAAGAAGGATATTTTAAATTTCTACGAGAATACATCAAAGATGCCACTACTGTAATTATTTTATATCAAGACATCAATTATGTATGTACTATAAATTATTATCGACAAACTCAAAAATAAAAAATATTTTCGAGAATAAACTATTATTTTTAACTATGCTTACTTATTTTTGGGATATTTTGCCGTGTTGCGCTACCTCCTTCTTTAGCCAACGTTTCGGACACCATCACAGTGTCCATCATCAGGGCAAATGTGTTATCTGCCCTGATGCTGTGACACCTGTCCTGCAGATGTTACGCTGTCCGTAACGTTGGCTAAAAAAATAAGTAGCGCAACACTGCATAATACCCCAAAAATAAATCACTCTAATACGTTTTGGCAGTGTAAATCTCAAATCATATCTACTTTTTCGAGTTTCAATGATAATACAAATCTCCATAGATGGAAATTACTTCGGATTTGTAAAAAGTTTTATTGTACCATTATGATGATTATGACGTACAATTCAAACATTCAAAAAAGACCCTCGAAACAACATCCCCGAAGATGACATAGACCTTAACTATATCCCTCCTTGGAAAAAAGTGAAAAGTGTTGAGTTAATAATAAAATTCTATTTTTTTAATTTTTTCAGCTTAAATGTACACTCATTAGTTAATAGTTGTATAATATTTCAGCCACCCTATGATTATAGATGTAAAATTGGTTTCGCCTGTCTTCCAATAACGTAGGTACCAATACGATTATTCATTCGCTAATCGTTGTTCCTGCCAATTTCTCCGTCTCCTGTTTGCTCCTTTCAATTCCTAACGATACCGTTTGATACAGTTTTTACGCGAATTACGAATCGATATTTCAAACCAATCATTAGACACTTTTTAAAGAGAAAATGTCATGTAGAATTCAAAACATTTTGGTACCAATACATTGGTGAAAGGTGCAAAATACTTTGGTGTAAATGTGTATTCTCTCTCGTCTGAATTGGGTTTTTTTCCATAAATAATTATATATTATGATTTTTTAAATAATTATAAGCAATAATTAGTCGCCTGAAATATCAATACAAATTGAAAATATCTATCCGAGTAAAAATAAAAATATTTGACAAGACAAAAATATTTCACCAACAAATGAAGATATAATATGTCTCGACGCCATCTCGTGAGAAATTTAGCACTAACAAAGCCTTTCCTACAAAAATAAAGGTGGTTGTTTACAGGTGGAAAAAATATAATAAGCAGTAATTGTTGATTGAGGTACTAGTACATATTGAATTAGTTGGCGGGTTGACATAGCTCAGTGGTTTCAGAGCACCTGAAATTATGCTACAAGTCAGCTAGTATGATATATAAATAAATAGTTGATCCTTTTTATGGTCTAAATACCGCGTCTTACTTTAATAATTAATCGAACCTTCGAAGGGGCGGATAATGGGTGAGCGCCAAACCCGAACAGTCGAGTACCGCTCAATGAAAGGATTTCTTTGTTCGATACAAAGCAAATAGTTCCTGCGTTCGATCACTATATACCTTATAAGGGTCGGACTAGCACTCGTTTCGTAGGGCTGAACTGCTATCATTGGTTTTTTCTCCTTACTCCGTGTCGAAGAAAATACGAAAACCAAAAACTGTTGCATTAAAAAATATATTCATTGTTTTGTTTTCTTTTATTTTTTTTAATATCAACATCAAACACGAGGCACTGAGGAAAATAATTTCTCTAAGGTTCTTTTAATAATTCTGTATTAGGTGCTAGTAGACCTCACGACCAAAACGGATGTTCCAATTTTACAGTACCTACTTACTGTAGGTACTTAAATACCTACCTACTTAATTATAACCATATATATTTATTTTTTTATTTCAAATAAGGAATTCAGTAATTTGTCCACAGAAAAGTCACTATCTTAATTCAAGATAATTCTTTTTTTTCAGGCAGTTTTGCGTATATTTTGGCAAAATCGTCTAGTTGGCGAAATCCGCCCCTGACAGTAGAGTGCCCCTTGCGTGCGACAGGCAATATAATTTAAATAATATTCAAATTTCCAGCCGATGATGTATTGCCGAGATATAAATAATAAAAGTAGAAAAGAATGATGTGAAAAAGCGGTCCATCCGCTGTATCTACTGACAATACCTTTCATGATCTATATATTGTTTGTCCCAAATAGATCCGACATATTTAAATATCCGGGGATAGCGATCGGAGGGGTGTTCGATAAAAACCGAGTTATTTTTACAATAATGGAGATCTCTTTCTGCCTTGAGAATGGAATAAACTGTGTGTTACTCAGTTAATATTTTATCAATATTTGCATAAAAACATCTCTCTTCTACGTTTATAGTCTATATTAGCAATAATTTTAAATCAGAAGAAATGTTATAGGATAACGAGAAGGGATTTTTCTTTCGTATGGTGGGGTGGTCAGAGGAGGACATCTAGGTCTGCGAGCCAGTCTAGGGCCTCAGGTGTTGCCATGTGGACCTCATCAATCCCGCCGGGGAATGAATGGAGCGGGCATTTGTTGACCACATGTACGAGAAGGGGTAGATCTAGTAATTAACAGGGGATGAAGTTTTTCTAGCAACTTTTAGATTCTCAACTTTGGTATATCACAAGGTCCATACTGAGAATGTCTTCCCATATTTTTTCACATTTCTACAATGTTAGTCATTACTCGTGTTTGTTATCAATGAAACTTTTATTTTTATGGTTATTTTTTTTTGATTTATTGATTTCGGCAGTATGTTTATAAAACCCCAGACAAACATGTTTCAATTAAACCTCAATATTTTATTATAACTATACATATTATTATTCCCTAAAAATGCACCTTACTAAACAACATGGTGTATATATTACGCGGTGCGTAGGGTCAGAAAAGTTAAAAACTTGACTTATTATCATGGCGTTTGTTTGGGTCAAACGGTTTTAAACCAGGCTCGAGGCTGATTTTACCACACCAACGATGAACTGGCGTGCAATAATCTAATTAGTAACAGCCATAATGTCTTGCGAACTATGAGTTTCTTCATTCATTCAAACTATGACGTTTAAGAATCTTTGAGAAACTTTTCATACACCCCTCCTTCGCATCCTTGCAATCGACTCAACCTATAATGATGTTTTTTTTCCTATTTATCCCCTTGACAAAGGAGCGAGTACCTTCCTATCAAAAGAAAGAGTGTTGTTACACAATGCGGACTGAACCAAGCACACACCACCACTGCGCAATGCATAGGTTAGGTTATGTCTGGCAATATGTTTGCCAAGGACCAGTTTCGTATTGAAAAAGGATTGCCACTCGGATAAAAATTAGTATTGTCAATTTATCAAGAATCTTTTCAAATTATTGGCAATCTGGTTAAAAACTAGATTACAGGTCTTAACGAATGAATTAACAGGTTTACTGATAAACTTTTAGTAAATTACGAGCATATTATCACGATATCGGAACACGTGTTAATGGAAATCCGAATATTTTCGCAATTCTTCATGATATATTTATCAATAAAAATACACGTACACGTTAAGAACTGCAATCTACTCTTTAACCGGATTACCAATCATTTGAAGAGATTCTTAATAAATTATCAAGACTTATTTTTCTCCGTGCATCCTTGCACAAGGTATAGTTAATTTAGTACTTTAAAAAAATTCACATGACTGATTACTGACTTGGCACTGTTAAGGTACCTGCTTGTACCATAAATAAACCCACACAAAGTACAAAAATAAACCGGGAGAAGCCATGTTTGGAAAAGTAGTGAACTTCTTCTAGAAAGCAGGGTACTCCCAATCTTGCTTCTTTCTTCAGATTTCCGTAATTTTGAACACAATCACCAAATTATGGCTAACTCCAAACTGGTTATCTTTGGTTTTGTTTTGTGGATGGTATTTTTTATGGAAAAGGCTCTAGAAGCCAAACTGTTGGGAACAAGAACGAGTCATAATAGTTGGTTCTTTAGCGAAAAATAGAAATAGTGTAGAAATTGGACACGCTTTTCTCGTGTTTGATAGCGAAAGGATCTATTAGATGATGATTCAGAGCACATTCAGTTGAAATAACTGGAGAATAACCACACCTACACTGTGTGAACAATAATTTCCAAAGATTTTAATATTTAATATATAATTTTTCGAAGAAAACTTCTTCTAACTGCTTTTCACTTTGTGATGGCATTATTTATTTTTTATTAAAACACAAATAACATTGTTTACATCACTTTATTTCGATACAAAATCTCAACATGTTTCATGAACCAAGTTCACTTCATCAGTATACTTGTGCTCCTGATGAAGTGAACTTGGTTCATGAAACATGTTGAGATTTTGTATCGAAATAAAGTGATGTAAACAATGTTATTTGTGTTTTAATAAAAAATTTAATATATGTGCTATAAGATGACATATTGGCTCGAAAACAATGGATTGATTTTAAAATAAATAAAAGACGATTTCTCAGTCGAAATTAATGAATGTGTCGCACAGTAACACAAAATTGCTAAAATATTAAGTATGGATTGAATCATTATATTCATTATGTACATCCAATATTCTCCGCTGTGTCACATAAAATTTGAATATGTCAAATGGCACAAAGCCTCGAGACATAAATGTCAAAACTGACATTTGGATATTGAACAGTTTGGTCTGCGATATTTACGTTCATTTGTGTTCGCATCCAAGCGGTTTTCTATTCGGTAATCTATGGGATTCGATATGGTAATCAGGCCTAAATTGTTTATACAAGGGGGAATAGTCGGAATAACCCACCATTAGAAAAGCATGTTAACATTGAGCTGTTTGAAGAATAATATTAATATATATTATTATTCGCGTAAGTAGTGGAATGTACCTACGTGCAACACATCACGTCAAATGAGGCGAAAGAAGGTCATCTGTTATTGTTTTTTTTTTCTGAATTCCTGTGAATAATTATCATACAGTACTATTCTACACGTATAATAATTATCATACAGTTCAATTCTATAATAATTATCATACAGTAATATTCTACACGTATAATAATTATCATACAGTTCTATTCTACACGTATAATAATTATCATACAGTTCTATTCTACACGTATAATAATTATCATACAGTACTATTCTATAGTGTTAAAACCGAAGGACAACATTAGCGAAAAGCGAAAAAGAGGAACTTCGGATTCTCCTAAGTCATCAGCACAGAAGAAAGTAAATATAAAAAAAATATCAAGCAATCCTTCACAACCTCTACCCAAAACTAGCATGAAAGAGACCATCAGACCTAACATACTGAACTATGTCAACCGGGCAAGTTCTGACCCACGACTAAATGCTCCAAAAAACTAATTACTGTCTCGGAAGATCGGAAACAAGGAATATCAACACCAACCAAAATTAACAACCAAAACCAACCAACAAAAAGTCTCCCAATTATAGACCACAACCCTCTAACAACAAGAAGAAACAAAATACTCAATATTGCAACTTTAAATACGAGAACTCTTAGAACCGAAGAAAGCCTACACGAGCTAGAAATAGCTCTCGAAGAAATAAAATGGGATATCCTGGGCATTAGTGAGATGCGAAGAAAAAAGTTAGAGGAGGCCTATGTCAAGAGGCAAACTGAGCTTCGGGATATATTATAACAAACAAAACATTTCTAATATTAATATACCTAACAGAAGTTAAAAATAAAAGGCTTATTATTATTACTATTCTACACTTTTATTTACGAAACAAATTTTGCACCAAATTCTCCAATCAACCGTGCAATGGAAACTACATAGTCGACGCAAACTCTTAATTCATGCATCTGCAAAGTATAGTCGTTTGATATGACAATGTTTGTAAAGTCTTTTGTATTTCTTGTTTTTGATCCATGTACTTTAACTGCTTCATTTATTATTTGATAAATTTATGTTGTCTCTTACTAAAGTTCTCACTTAAGAGATTATTGATTTACTTACAATTTTTTTTCCTTTTGTCTTTTCATTAAGTGGTTATTCTGACAACAAATAGGTACTACGATGCTACGCTACTAAGTCACCCGTAATTTGATAATATATGTAATTTAATAATAACGGTTATTTATGGGTTTGTACAGATTGTCATCAGTGGAAAATAATTTATTATATTTCATTAATACATTATTTTACTTTATTTTTCACTTACCTGTTGTATTTTATATTTTCTTACACTTTATACTTTGTAATTATAACTTTTTTCAACTTTACATCTATGTTAAAGGCACATTTTGTAATAAATAAATAAAATAATAATATTTGCCCAAACTCTAACATCGACATTTTTTTGGGCTCACCGACAACATTTAAAAGGAGCATCATGTCAATAATATAAATTGGCATACGTAATATCGCTTCACCTTCGAACATACTCACACATACACATACACTTTACACTTCCCATGTCACCCGGTAGTTACACAGTGTACCCACCACAAATAAGAAATTAAAAGCAAGTATATTATTGGTTGCTGTGGTAGAAAGAAAAACAATAGCGGGTGTACCCACTACTAAATATTTACTATTTCAAATATTGTAACACTTCAATTGTAACCTTTATACTCTATTGTTTATATCTCTATTATGATTTGATTTATATCTACAACCTCTCTCCATGGCTATAAATTTGTTGTTTTGTAAATTTTACGTTTTATATTAAAAAAAATTGTGTAAATTTTGTAATTCATATTCCTGTCTTACAAATTTAATTTACTTTTTCCATATTATGCTGTCTCAGTAGAGGTAAAGTCACAAGGGGGAAATCCATAATTAGTTTTATTTTTGCCATATAATACTTATGTACAAACTGATTAAATGTAAACTGTCGATTTCCCGAAAATTAATAAATAAATGCTGAATGCACCAAATGTCAAAAAATATTTTTATTACTTATTTCGTAAGGAAGGGAGAGTTTATTTTTACAGTAACCCTTATAGAAAAATCCTTAGAGCCTGTGTTGTATCAAAAGTGATGAGGACAAAAATGATCCGTACCCTTGCAGAAATACCAACCTGTTAAAATTTTCTTATGTACCTGCATAGAGTTACAATTACAGGCGCTACTGTGCACTAATTTCTCTTCAAAACTTGTTCAGAACGCGACTAGCGGTGCATGATTCGGTAGTTTTAGTAAGAGCATTGCGAGAGTTGGAGGTCAGTTGGAGGTAAAAAAGCAGAACCTATTTTTTCGTTTCATGTCTCATCTAACTATAATACATCAATGTGTACCTGGAGGTTTCAGATGAGAGGTGCTCATTAATCTCAATAGCATGATGAACTATAAGATCTACTTATAATTATTTTACTAGATAGCAGGTCTTAGAAGTTATTACTTTTCTAAATAACTACTTTTAGAAAAGGTGAAAAAAACGATTAAAATGGTACCTACCTACAATCTGCATCTAATTTATAATCTTGTAAATCTAAATTTCCTGACAATACAGCAAGTTCTATAAAAGACTTACATCTTCGTAGAAGTCAAAAAATCTACGAAACACATTTATTCAAATAGATTTTAGCTTTCTCTGTGTACAAAGGTGAAAGAGAATTTATTCAAAAGGCAACTATTACAGATATTTTTAAAAATAATTTTATCGATCTTGACGGTGCATGAATACTATTCAAACGAAGGATCAAAATAGCCATTTCTGTCAATTCAAATTACGGAGGTTTGGGTGAAACCATGAGTAGAAAGGTTTAAGAATAAGTAACTGGGAGTTATCCCGTTTTGAATAGCCAGGTACTCCCAACTCTATCCTTTCCTCCCCCTCTCATCTTTTGCCACCCAAATCAGACAATAATAATAGGGAATTTTCGCTGTGTTTTTGAATCTCGAAAAAAATTTATACAAAACTTACGATAATGTTGGTACATTTATTTTATTTTTTTGTCGACGACTACATTTTCTATAACCATTTCCATTTTCGATTGCCACTAAAACGACATGTTTGTTTTTATTCGTGAATTCGGCGTCTGACGCCGGTCAACAGCCGTCTTACCAACCAGTGGCGTTTTTATGTCATAATGACGTTGTAGCCAGTTGGAACCGTTTCAGAATGTGCTGTTTTTTCAAAACGATGATTATGAATGAAAACATTAAAATTACACGTTCTTAGTGCTATGATCAGAATCAGAAAAAATAACTTTAAATATTCCACACATCTTTAGCGGTATTCATAGTTTATGAAAATACCCTTTTATGATGCCATGGAATACTTTATTTTACTGATTGTCTAATAACTAATTGTCGTTTCTCACTAGGAAAATCAAAGATAATATAATAGGAAAGGAGTTATACTAAAATATAGAAAATTATGATAAGAATACGACAATTGGTATTCCATTAAAGACATGAAAACCTAAGCTAAGATAAAAATAAATTTAAAAATTGAAGGAAAATGTAGGTATGTTATTACGCCTAACGGTGGTAAAATAAATTAAAAAAATTATTCTATCGTAATCTGACAGAATTTTTTTGTTAAATAATTAGATACTTAAAATCATTTCAAATTTGGCACTTATATTTCTTTTCATACAGATAAAATAAATTTGATTTCTTGCCGTTTTAAAAAATATATATTATTGCGATATTTTTTTTTCCCATTTATGAATTTACTTTCAATTCTAGGATAACAAAACCATTTAATATAATTTTAAAGTCTGCTTAAATAAGTGATGTGTTATATTTAAATGAGAGATAAGGCGAAAAAATAAGTTCCACTTTTTACCTTCAATTGACCCCCAACGCTCTAACAAAAACTACTGAATACAGCCTACTCGCACTGCATTCTAATTGTGGAACACGTTTTGACGAGATATTAGTAAGCAATACCACCTACAATTTTATAGCTCTTTGGCTTTAAGGGATATTAAATAAATAAATACATCTATAAGTTGTTTTGTGTTTTTTTATTTATTTTATTTTCATGTCAAACCGCACAAAAGTCTCAACTCCTCCCGACCGTCTGGAGCCAGTGAGACTATGGCAACCCCAATTAGATTATGCTGTGAGTCTAAAGGTAAATATTCGTAATATAAGTATTCACTTACTTAATTCATAATTAAACAACTTCATTCATATCACCTCCTCTTATTGTTATTATTGATACCCATTCCACATCAAAGTATAAACTAGGATAAATTAAGTAGATGTACTTTATCGGAATTGTTTTTAAATATATTGTTATGTTTTTTTTAAGTCTCAAATTTCGAATGTCGGTATTTTATCAGTCAATAATTTAAAAAAAAATTAACACTGTTAAATATGAATATATAAAGTATGTTTATATGTAAAATAAAATATTATAATATTATTTTTCTATAAAATAGTATTTTTTAGTTCTTTTATGTTATTTTTATTATTATTTTATGTATGATTCATACTTGCATACTTATGTTTCTATAAAATAGTATTTTTTTAGTTCTTTTATGTTATATTTATTATTATTTCATGTATAACTACCACAACACGGGCATTAGCCTAGTATGGTATTTAAAAAAATGTCAAAAAATGTAACATGTGTACATTTACTATATAATAAAAATAAAAAAAATTATTTATTTCTATAACCGTGCATACAGTTGACAGGTATATAGTATATAGAATAGGTGTAGTATTATTAAATTAATGTGTCCTATGGCTTAGTAGATTTTGGTAATTGTTGTACCTATTTGTATGTTAACTGAGTTTTTTTAACTGTATTATTCTCACGTAAGTGAGATCGTCTGTAAAAACCCAGTATAAATAAATAATACGAAAACTGTTTTTCTTATATTATAAAACATGGTACTAGAATGTAAAATCTGTAACTGTATGTAAGTGGTATTAAAGTATTAATGTTTTGCGAACACCTCAGTAGGAGAACCTGTGCTGAGGTGTTCGCATGTTTTAGATATTTTGTTATTGTTTCAGGTGAGTAGCAGTTTTTAAGTACATGATAATATTGTGTAGACGTGGTAACAATATATTTACAATGTGGTGTTAAATAAAGTGTTAAAATCTATTAGATAAGTAAATGTTTTTTGTATTTTTTTTACATTAACCCACACAGGAGGCCCTGATAAAATTGATTTCCCTCAGGGCCTATGACATCTTTGGGGATGCTGTGTGTAGAGTATTTTTAAGGAAAGGATGTTCTGGTAAGGAAAAAGGGTATGCGGGGTGGGTAGGTATTTGGGGATCAGTGTATCCAGGAGAGACGAACGTATGGCGTATGAAAATGTAGTAACAATGTGATGAAAACAAAAGAAAGGATTCTGCGGGAAGTGAACTTAATTAAGCAATTGAGACGAACAGAGAATAAAACAAACAAAAAAATAGATGATAATTTTTTTTTTTTTTTACCAAAGGTAGATCAACCGCAATTTTTTTTATTATTTTTTATTTTATTTATTCACATTATTGTAGCTATTTAAAAATAATACAAATTTATTTATATAGTTGTAGTATATTTTTTTATAGTGATGTAATTATATCTTTTCCCCGCAACACACATAAGCGCAATTACATTGCGAACTCCCCAATACAACGGTTTCACACCATGGGAAACCAATACTTAGGTGATGTCGACATATTTAATATTAACTTTGCGAATTTTGTGGATTACGTAAAAGACTTATTTCAACACTATTTCTAAATTTTTTTTTATTTAGTAGCTATATTATACATTTTTTTTTACATTTTTATAAGAATATATATATAAAAAAAATAGAAATGGAAGTTATATTTTTGTAAACCAGTCAAATCGCTGTATTTTTTAAATTTATGTTCTTGTTATTTTTAATTTTCCTTTCATATATTATTTTGTAATTTAATTTTATTTTTATTATTTCTTTCCCATGTTTCAAAACATTAAAATTGTACCACCTCCATGTAAAAGACATGTAAAAAAATAATAAAAATAAATTATATTGTGTTATGTTTGGTTGGGGGAAATAGGTTTTGTGTACAGCGATATTTTCGCCGCTCTCTCACTCGAGTAAATTACAACAAAACTTTTAAATAATGCATCATTGGTTTTCTTTTTTTACAGAGGTCAGATCCATTGTGACGTCACAGAGGTCCGCTACCTTCCAGGGAGCTCCAGCTTTATTATTTGTATTATTTATAGGGTTTCCAATCAAAGAGTGGCCAAAGGGCACCTACCACAGGACGACAATGCGGCCGTATATTATCTAAACAAGGAATTACAACAGCCACGTGTGTGGGAGGCTTTACATTGTACTGGCCGGTTTGATTTTATTTTAGATTTATGGGAGTTCGAATTTTAAAAGTAGCTTTTTTTAAATCTAGAAGCCTATCATTCTATGCCGGAGAAATATTAGAATTTTATTCGTGTTCCAATACTTGTATCTTGTACCTTGTTGTTCTGTGGTGATATGAAATATTCGAATAATTTAAATAATTTAAATTAATGACGGGTTGTTTCATAAAAAATTAACAATTCATTAAATTTCAAAGAAAATTTTCCAGTTCTTTTAAAGTCCTTTCAAGTTCTGGTATTATTTCAGTTTCGTGAATCAACTGGCCAATAATGATATATTAACAGAACTTGAAAATTAACTTTGAAATTTTATGAATTGTTCAAATTCTGTGAAACAACCCGTACTTAGTGTGTTGTGAACAGAAGACTTTGCATCCAAAAAAGTCTGTTACTAATTTTCTTTTATTTAATAAAACAAATCCGAAATTTCCCCTTAAATCATAAGTAAGTACTTAAATATCAACTTAATTAAAAACCATAGTAGATATGTTTTATGTAACTTTTTTTTATTTTTAAATATAAAATAATAAAAATTTTCCAAGGAAACGTCACCACCTCAATAATAAGTATTTTTCTTAATTTCTTAGGACAGATGGGTACCTACCTAAAACTATATTGAAAAAAATGCTAATAAGAAAGTCCAAATAAACACAATTCACGAACTATTAAAACGGCTACCATCTTGAACCCGAAACGGAACGTACCTACTTATAAATTTGCAGATAGAGGAAATACAAAATTTATTAAAATGTTTCCAAAACTATGACGTATTTCCTTAATATATTCATTCACATTAATGGAGCTGACAAATTAGGCTATACGAATCATGGCTTGGCCTATTTCAACATAACACTCGCCATATAATCCCAATGGGTATATATGGTGAGCGATATGCTGAAATATACCAAGCCACACAAATATAGCGTGGTCTGTCACAGACTTAGTGGGAATGATGATATTATCTACGTATATTTATACATTGTAACTAGATCAGTTGTTTACAAAGTAATATTATATGCAGGATACCATCATTAATTCCTCTATTAAATCCCTCCAAAACCCGGAAACAATGAATACACAATTTAAATATTGTAGAGTTTTAATTGATAAGCAAATAATGAACATGGCGGTATTGTTTACCATAGTTAGTCAGTGGCGTATGCATCATCGTCATTGGTAATTATCGCAATATATTCTCGTTAATATTAGTCCATAAAAATAATCCACCATTGGCGCCTGGGTATGTTAAAAGAGTTAATTTTAAATAAACCATAGTTCCTACACGTCCAGAGAAATGTGACAAACTAGGTGAGACCACATATGACATAAGGCGATGCTTTTTGATGTCGTTTTTAGTCTGTTAGCCATCGTGACATGACCGAAAGGTAGCTTGAAATGGCCAGGTCTGAATAGTCAGGTTGCTAAGTAGGTACTAGCTAATTTACTAAGAATCTCTTTAAATTATTTAGGTTATAAACAGGACTGCAGGTCTTTAGCGAAACTTATCAGTAAAACACGAATGTGTTATGACGATGTCGGAATATGCGTTCATTAAAATTCTGCATTTCGTCACTGTGTATCAGGAGAAATGCAGGTGCATGAACACGTGTTCCGATATATTATGAATGTACTCCAATTTCATTAGGAAACGGCATGCTATCCAGTTTTTAACAGGATTTTTATAAATACTTGATTTTCTCCGTGTAGTTTTTGGGACTCATTTCGCGGTAGGTACCTACTCACATTGAATATATTATTTGTATTAGTCCCTTATGAAAGAATTTACAACTTGATCTGTGCTATCGTTGAGGATGCTTTGTGGAGGGTCTTTATAAGAAAGGTAAGGAATTTACCTGGGTATTGAAGAGACGCTTGTCGTAGGAGGGGAAAACACAGAAGCCAGCTAAACATTCCACATCTCAGGTAAGTGAATTTAACCACGTAGAAATTTGATCTCTCGTTTCCTTTGTTTCCTAGCTAATAACACTAGTTCCTGGGAGCATAATCCATTTGAATAGCGGTAGAAGAAGGACAAAATTCCTTCCCGACGAATGGGGTAGACTCGCAATCACCTCAGAGGAGAATAGTGACTTTAGGTACCTTCCTACATGACATAATTGTTGGTAATAATCTAAAGAAATATCGATATGAAGTAATGCGTACGATCAATTATTAATATGAGAGTATGGAATGTATCGGGAGCGTCTCCTATCCTCTTCCTATTTTCCTCTTCCTCTCCCCTTCCTTTAACACCAAATTAATTTTAAGACATTAAAACTTCATTTCCAATGAACTTTAGCATAAGAAACTTATGTGGCTTGACTTCAGTTAACTTATATATTTATATCTATCATTGTATATTATTTAAAAGCTGCTTGTTTCTTACAAATAAATAAATAAATGACAATATTTGAAAATATTTTAATTTTAATTTTTCAGTCCCTATTCCGGTTTTGACCGAGAATACAACAGAGAAAATTATTTCAATGATTGAATGTAAAATTTGCTTTAGTTCGAGTCCCAGCCTACCCGCAATTAAGAAGTAAAATTTAGTACAACAATGTTCAATCTATCGTATTTCATTCCAATGCCAGCATCGCGTTCAATTAAAATTGTTATTAACAAGGAAGTTTATATATCAATTGATGAGTTGCATAGTGTCGACTACCTATCTAATATCAAATGTCTGCAGACTGGAACTAAACAATATTTTAATATGAGATGGAATGTACAAACTGATAAAGACGAGAAAGATGTGCTTTAAATTGATGCATGCATGATTATGGATGAAACCATTTGATAAAGAAGAACACAAGAAATGCCATGTTGACTTGTTCCGTGATCCAATATCTGCCCAATATACAATATCAGGCAAGTATAAGAGAGACAGACCGCCTGCTTAATGGTCTAGAACCAAAAAGTACTAAGTCAGTTCCGACATTTGCTTACATTAAAATTTGTATGGAAGCCACTTCTAGTTTTCTTCTTTATTCTGTAGATGAAAGAATGAGCTTTAGATTTCTCTACTAAATATCGTGGTAGCATGGGATTCAAATACCTTCGAGGGACATTCTGGAGGAGGCCCACCACTTCCCCGACCTGTTTTAGGTACTGATGGTACCCCTTCAGAGCTCTCGCAAGGACGCTATTTTTTTTATATAAAGAGTCTACATTTATCTTATTTATTTATTTATCCTTCGAGGAACAGTAAAAAATTAGAGAAAAAAAAATTGTGTAATGCAGAAAAATTAGAAAAAGTGCATTTTGTCTAAACGAAGTGGCAGCAAATGATAAAACCTTTACGAATAATTAAAGGGATAAAAATGATTTTCTATGATAAGTACAAAAAACTTAAAATTTAAATTTATTTCCCCAAATTAAATTTGATAGCAAAAAAATTGTGTTCCAGAGAGAAATAAAATGAGAAAAATAGTGTTACCCACAGAAATTAGGAAAATTACACAGTGTTACAGATATTCCTACCAAACCTACAAACCTTTTTCCTTCCCAAAATTCCTCCCATTCCTAAAAAGACCCTCCACACAGCATCCCCAGAGACGTAGGCCCTGAGGAATATTTTCCTCAGGGCGTCCTGTTTGGAGCTAAAAGTACCGCATCTGTCAATGAATATGTATATTTTTTGTCTTTCAACATAAGGGAAATAGGAATACCATAGGCTCCGAACAGTTAGGACTACTGTGCCACTTAACAAAAAAAATATCGTTATGTTGCACCAGTTCATTAATTTTTTTGCTTAAATGTTTATTTGTATTACCATCAATGTTGTGCAACAAAGCAAGTACTGGTAAAAAATTATCACAAATGTCATTTTTTGGTACAAAAACATTGTAATCCTGCGTTTATCGCATTTACTTTATTTGTCCGTACCACAGTTTCACTTTCATACAATCATTTTTTATCGTTAAAATATCAAACTTAACCCTTTCACCTTCGTTTCATCGCACCTGGTCCCTTTTTATTCTCAAACGATCCATTCAAATAGATATATTCAACATTGAACACCCGACAAGTATCAAATTACACATCTTCTTACAAAATAATACATTATCATCTTCGACTTTCTCCATTATTTAATCTATAATTCAGGGGAATACAATATTTTGAAAAGGTACAATGCATATTTATGTAACACCACCTTCAATTTTTTTGTGAAAAAATTGTTTATATAGGTTAGTGAAAGTTTTTCAAATAGGTGCACGTCTGTTTGACAAAGAATGCTTTCAATTGTTGGTTTGTTGAACTTTGTTTTGTTTGTCTTTGGGTCGATAGTAGATCAATAATTACGGAGGTTTAGGATCACAGGGGCCTATCTACAAAAACACAGTTTTGAGATAAATGCAAATAAAGATTGAAATGCTTAAGGCGAAGCTTAATGCCAAATCATTATTTTGATTAATATTTATAACGAATTGATGTAGGTACATTATGAAAACCAAAAAATATGCTTTAGTTAAATTGAAGGTTTTCCTATCGCTTCGCTTGAGTAGAATAAAAATAAAATAAAAATTACTCAATAAAAAATATTTTTTCAATAGAAATGTATGAACGCATAAAGGAAACAACTTTTTAAAAATACCGTTTTATAACTAAGATTATCTGTGACAGTTTCACTTAATTAACTTTCTTGCTTTCTTATAAAATTATTTACAAAATAAGTCAAAACCAGTTTTTTTGCTTGAAATCGAACGTTTCTAGAGTCCGTTTTTCAAGCGATTTTAATGCCTATTACCTACGATATAAGGTATACCAAGAATATACACATTTTCGGCTTGAAGATTCATCTTAAATGGCTGTATGTACGAGATAGAGCTTTGTGTCACTAATAATTATGATTATGGTATTACCGAAATAAAGCTTAACTCAAAACACCAGTTTTGAAGTTAGGCCCTGTGATCCTAAGTCCCTGATTTGAGGATCTGCAACGTGTAGGAGAATATCCTTATGGACAGAAATGTTTTATGTCCATACAACACTTATCGTGTAATAATAAAATGGCCAACACGAGGCTCGATTTAATTGCTGAAGTGACATTGCAAAACGTTTATGAGAAATCTTTAGATTAAGACTGTTAATTATTTTTTATTAGTTAATTGACTGTTGCGAGTAGCAGTCTTGTTTTAAGTCGGCTGTTTTGCGTTTTGTCTGCCTGAAAATTTGTTTGTGGTTTACCTGTCCGTTTCAATCCGTTTGGGATTCCCAATTGGGGTTAGTTGTGAGGTTGAAGGTAGTGGGTTTGAAAGTATCTGGACACCAAAAATGGCAAAAGCCATTTAAAGCGACATTTCGATTCTGATGGTGGTCTTTCATCAGGACGATATTGAAAGTATCTACTCCTCAGAAAAGTGCCGCAATTATGCTATATAGGTATCATTTTAAAAGAATAAATTGCGAAATAACAAAACAATGATCAAATCAAGTTTACTTGCGCACGCCGCGCTGCACTAGGATTTAGAAACATAAAATCTAAACAATAGTAATTTCTTAATTATTATATTTCAATTTTTAACGTAGGTTGGTACCTACTGCTTTTTCGCAAAACCAATGATAAACAGTATGACTTATTTTTTCGCACTGAAATAAACTTAGTATTACTGACACCAAAGGCAGACTGAAACCGAAACCATTCAACTGCACTAAAAAACACCACATAATATATTCATAATTATTTTCGAAAAAAACACAACATAATAAATTCATAATTATTTCAGAAAAAAATACCATATGATATATTCATAATTATTTCAGAAAAAAACTCCACATAATATATTCATAATTATTTCAGAAAAAACACTACATAATATATTTAAAATTACTTAATATTATTCACACTACATTTTTTTACTAAATATGTAAATAAAATCCTCAGCATGTGAGATCCCAGTGAGGATATGGTTTTCAATATTTGTTACGAAATAATAAGATAGTAAAACATTTACTATTATTATTACTACATATCATTATTTTTTATTGTGATGGGTTCAGAATTATATAAAGAATGGTTCCTCATATTTTTTTCAATTTGTGATTTTTGTCAAATAGCTAGCTGCCTCTATTCAATTTATGATTTTTGTCAAATAGCTAGCTGCCTCTATTTAATTTATGATTTTAGTCAAACAGCTAGCTGCCTCTATTCAATTTATGATTTTTGTCAAATAGCTAGCTGCCTCTGTTCAATTTATGATTTTTGTCAATAGCTAGCTGCCTCTATTCAATTTATGATTTTTTTCAAATAGCTAGCTGCCTCTATTCAATTTATGACTTTTGTCAAATAGCTAGCTGCCTCTATTCAATTTATGATTTTTGTCAAATAGCTAGCTGCCTCTGTTCAATTTATAATTTGTTTCATATAGCTAGCTGCCTTTCCGCCTACGATGTTTTGAACTGATCTTCTGAAACCGTAATTATTAATACCAATTTATCGACCTTAGTGTCATGTTAAGTCCGAATAATAAAATGGTATATTTTGCATACGAATGTAAATGATGCTGTATCAGACGTAATCGTGTGACACACAAGACTGTAAGGGGCCGGTGATCCCAATCTGTGGAGGCGTGAGATGTCGTCCTTCAGTGGCGTGGAGGGGTAGAACGGGGCCGTCTCTGAAGCCGCTGTAGAGCTGGTCCGTTTGCTTGTCGCTTGTTCTTGAGCTGATTCTGAGTCTGGTCCGAAGGGGTAGGCAGTCCGTGGTCCAGGGTGAGGCGGGGGTCAGAGTGAAAGAAGGCGAGCAGAGTCAAAGTCGGAGCGAGGTAGAGGGCAGAGCAGAGAGAGAGGTGTAGAGCTGGTGGTGGTTGCTGGATATCTGTCTTTTCAAGGGACTGTTGCCCGTTTTATAGGCCACCGGCGGCAGGCGCTGGCCGAGCGACGCTCACACGGGTCAACTTTCTCTTTGATTCTGGGAATCGAAGCCCGTGTTTGTGACACGCTCGCGGCCCCGCCGCCGGTCTGGTTACCGCCTCACGGCCGGTAATTTTGGGCCCGTGGCCGAACGTGACCACGGCCTCTCTGTGTTCAGGCACGGTCCTCAGAATCGCGCTTGTGGAACGTTCGGGCGGCAAACCACCTCGCACGCTATGACGGCGCACGGCCCTTTGCTTCGGGTCGCGGCCGAACGTTCCCTCTCGTATAAGCACGATTCTCATAACCGTGCCCGAATTAAATGCTATGCTAATTAAATGCTATTAATCCACCAGCTCTCTCGGTATACTTCTCTGCCCGTGTCTCCTAGCCAAGCTCCGACGTTTCATTTATTGTTTACATATTCATTTTTACATAGGGGTTCAGACATACATTTTATACATTTCTTTCATTTTATACAATTTAGGATTAGACAGATTGGCGTAGATTATAGATTGGCGACCGTGGCCGAGCCCGGAGCAGTACGTCCGTAACAGATGCAAGAACTTTGTGCTAAGACAGAGATGTGCGCGATGGTGTGGTTGGTTAGTTATTTACTCAAAACTACCTACTGAAAAGACATAAACTACATTAGTGTCCATATTAGCGCATTGGATTAGATTCTGTCATGAATACACGAGTAACATCGACACATAAGAAATGGGTTAAATCAACGTTCTGCGTTTTGCACTGTGTACAGTCGTGGACAAAAGTTACCTATTCACTGACCCCTCTCTTTGAGTGGAATCAAATTGCCATTTGAGCTGCACCTATGACTTCAGAGGTGAAATGCAGGGGTGCATTGTAAATTTGAACATTACAAATTTATAAAAACAATACTCAAAATAAAATTGCACCCTTTAAAAATAACAGAAATCTTAGACAAACGTCAATACTTCCTACTCCTAAATGTAAAAAGACAATAGGACAGTTCAACCATGAATATCTCGGAGTTAAATTTTTTAACTCATTACCAGAAAAAATTAGAAACATGAATGCAAATATAAACGAATTCAAAAGCCACCTTAAAAGGTATTCCGAACAGTTGAACTGAATCATATCAAATATAAACCAATATAACAACACCCCCATACACACAAGCCCTGCTTATTTATGGGGGTACATCAAATACTTATATTATATTATATTATGTAATTAATAACTGTACTATATTGTGTAATGTAATTCGTGTGTCTTTTTTTACTAATAAAAAAAATAATAATAATAATGTTTAAACCTACAAAAAATAGTTCATTTGATAAACGTGATAAACGTTTATCAAACTCATGTGATAAGGGGTTATAACTGTATGTGAGTGTGTCCATGTATCCCAGGTAAGCTCACTTTTACCTTACTTCACAGGGAGAAAAATTAGTGTAGTATGCTAATTTATTAAGAATCTCTTCAAATTATTGGTTATCCGGTTAAAACGAGATTTGAAACAAGGAATATAAGAAAATCCCAATAATTTGAATAAACCTATTGTATGACACCCCCCTGTTACCCCCTCCCCCAAATCTATTATAAACATAAGCCATAGATTAAGAAATATTTGTATCAGTCTGAAGATGGCCTTAACAGAATCAAACGGTTGAGGTAAAAAATATAATATGGTTGAAAAATTTTTAAAACCGTTTATTTTATTATTATAATGGAATTTTACCACGAATTGTCAGTATCGAAAATAGAAACATAACAGATTACTAAAAAACTAGATAATTTCAATTTGTTTTTCATTCAACGTTTTATTTTTTATCTTGAAGATCACGCTATTAACTTAAATAATAACATTTTTATAAAATTGATTTTTATATATTTATATATATATATTTTTAAAGTTTTAAACCTAAAACCTGTACTGTAGGTCCGGAGTCAAAACTTACCCCTTCGCCCTGGAAGGGAATCTTCAGGTAATTTAATTGTTTGTTTTTTGTCACATCTATCTATATCTACCTTATTTCATCCCTGCAGCCTCTCATTTAAACATATCTCTTACCCTTTGCTGCCGAGAGAAACGAGAGAATCGAGAGAGCCCAGTGAGAGTCGACTCCTCGCATCCTTTGTACTTCCGGCCTGATTTGCATATCCGTGGCACATGTCCGGAAGTGCAGAATGTCCCCAAAATATGAATAGAGCCTTCCTCCGCGTGATACATCGTGATATTCGATCCGTCGCCGAAAGGCGTATCAAAATATATCACAGATTCGTCCCACAATAGAGATGGGTTATGTTATTTGCATAGATAACAAAACACTCAGTTTTTTAAAAGATGTCTATCTGTGGCTTTGTGAGATGATTTTTGATATTATTTGACAGCCGTTTAAAGGTCATGTTAATTTAAAATGCATTTCATATTTCATCGGATATAAAGCTACCAGTGTGGATGCAATAATTTTTAGGTGTTTTGTATCTTTACAGATTTTTGAGCCACCAGCTCAAATACTGTAACTACTCGGGCCACAATGCTGTATTTGTCACGAAACATCCAAAGCCGCTGAGTCACGGTGTGCTATAACTGTCACCAAGTGACTTAACCTCATATAAACCTTTTTTCAATTTTGCTCAATCATATGACACAGTTTAAGGACGGGTTGTTTCGGAGAATTTGAACAATTCATCAAATTTCAAAGTTCATTTTCAAGTTCTGTGAAAGATTTTTTGAAGTTCCGTTTTTATTTCAGTTTTGTCAAGCAACTAGCCTATAATGATATTTAACCAGAACTTGAATAGGACTTTCACAGAACCCGAAAACGAACGTTGAAATTTGATGAATTGTTCAAATTCTCCGAAACAACCCGTCCTAAGAAAAAGAAAAACACAAACTTACTCACTTTATCATAAATACGTTCGAATATTTAAAATTGAATTAAAAGCTCTTATCTGATCGATGTTGTAACGGGCTTGAGACAAAAAGGCTTCAAAATATTAAATGAACCTTAAACGGAGCGCGGAATTCACCATCGTATCGTTGGGCATACACATTTGGAGGGAGACTTGTAGGAGAACCTACATACAGATATTTACAGGAACCAGCCAGGATGATCTACGGATTATATATATTTATAAATTTAATTATATAAATTATAAATTACACATCGGTACAAAATATATTTATAATCGCAATCTCACCAAAGAAGAAACTGGTTCTTGTGCTTGGTGAGCGAGTTACACTAATTATAAGGAAAATAGAATAAAATTATGCAATAGGTAAATATTTATATATAATAGGAACAATTGAAACTTCTGGATGATGACTGTCTGGTGCAATTTGATGGGAGCACTCTCCCCAATAAAGACTCCATTGAAATGCTTGGAGTTACTATATCAGACCAGCTCAAGTATCGGGGATCCATAGAAGCCCGAGTAAATCAGGCCTCCAAAAAGTTGGGCGTCTTGTACAGGGCTAGGAGATTCTTCAGCAGTGACCATCTGCTGACCCTGTACAAGTCTCAAGTCCGCCCAACTATTGAATTTGGGAGCCACCTCTGGGCTGGTGCCCCAAAATACTTGATAAACCTGCTTGAGTCTGTGCAAAGGAGAGCGATCCGTCTGATTGACAATCCGTTGTTAACAGACCGATTGCCTTCTCCGATGCATAGACGCAATGTAGGCATGCTGTGTCTGTTCTACAGGTATTTCAATGGAGCCTGCTCCAAGGAGCTAGCAGCATTGATTCCTGATGCACCGGTGCACGTGCGCGAAACTCGACGGACACGAACTGAACACCCGTTCACGGTTGACGTTGGCTTCATGAGAACGGGCCGTTTTTACGACTCGTTTTTGTGTAAGTCGGCTCGTATGTGGAACGAGCTACCGGCATCTGTTTTTCCTCCCTCCTATAATCCGAGCCTCTTCAAGGCCCGCATTAACAAATCCCTTCCTACAGCCCCTACCTTACTCCGCCTCACAACGCCGCCCAACCGGGTGGTGACATAGTTCCCCTGTCTGTGCACTGCACAGGCAGGGACACTCTTGTGAGGTGTCACATAAAAAAAAAAAAATAAAAAAAAAATCTATATGTGTAGGTGTACATATATAGGATTCTGTTACATACTAAATATTGAGCAATTAAGAGAGTAATTAAAAACATTTAAATAAAGTAGAGATGAATATGAACTGATAATACATATAAAGAAAGGGAAAAACAGGCAATTATTTAGTTAATTATTCCTGACAAGTATAATTTCAGTTTGATTTTCAGTTTGTTGATATCTGATATATCTGATAAATGACCTTTTTGTTTAATCAGTGTTCATTTGACACCCGCAAATATATTTTTGTGACGTAATTGTCTAATTAGATTAGATTCGTTGATCCCTTGACACAAAACAATCCAAAATGGGGAGAGGAAGGATATAGATTGGTTAACCTTACTCTTCCGATCTGGTCACTAAACTTACATGACGTAATTTCAGGAAAAAAACTGTGATCTTTTATCAGGACAGTTACAAATAAATACATGATCATGTCAAGAGTCATAAAAACAGATGGGTTTGTGTGAGACGATGTATGAATGTGATTAAAGCAAGAAGTGTGTGCTTAGACAGAGGTTTTTTGCGGTCCCTCAGCTCTGCATTCCCCTGCGGGGAAACGAGTCCCAACAGGTCATAGCTGTAATTATATTATGGACGAAGAAAACTTTCTCATATGAAATATTGTTAATTTATTAAAAATCTGATCAAATTATTCGTTTTCCTGCTAAACATAGGACTAGAGGCGTAAAAAGATTGATTTGACAAATTTTATAACAAACTATCAGCAAAGCACGAATATGTTATGAGGAAGTCGGAACACGTGTTCTTCAAAATAATAGTTTCGCATTCGTACATAATATTTATTCGGACAAGGGCACCTGCGTGAACACGTGTTCAGATATATTCTGAATGATCAATATTTTATTGGGAAATGATCATGCAGTCACATTTTATATAGTTTCTTGATAAAAAGGCCATACTCATTTTTCTCCGTGTGAGGCTGTCAGATGAAGGTTGAGAAGTTCCTGGCAATTTAGGTCAGGCCACCAAATAAGTCTCAAGTCATTTAATTACCTTTCAATTGGTTTCTTAATGGTGGTTTTACACCAGGGCGACACTAAGAGTATTTATCACTCTGTGTATACTTGTGTATATACAGCACATATTGATCTTAACTTCGTTCCTAATCTACTACCTGCCATAAATCGTTCCCACAAAGACTAACTAAATCCTGTTAGCTACTTCAATTTACTTGAAATAAAAAATAAATCAATATTCTATACAACATTCAAAATAATCGCTGGTCGAAATGCCCATACAAAGTCCAATATCCCACCGACGAATTAGCATATAAAATCGAATACAATCTCATACAAATCACGAATTAAAAACCATAAATCCTTAAATGTGACAATCATGTGATCTCGGAGTCCGTAAGCTAAAATTCACTAAATATTCTTTCTAAACCAAATGAGATGCATAATTTGTATGGACCAAATAATGAGATTCAGGAATTTGATGCTTTCTACGTGTCTTATAAGTTCTGCATCTGTCATTGAACGGTTGTATGAAAGTAGAATCTAGACATTAAGGGTTGAAGATATTTGAATATTTTGTAAGGGATGGAAGGTACCCTAAGACATGCGTCAACCCTTTCCTTCTATTTTGGATCACCTTGGCTTTCTATAACGCAGGTATAATCTGGTTGCTATTGTATAGTATTTTTATGGAATTCGTAATTAGATCAATACGTATTGAAGATAGTGAAATGTTTGATGAAATTTTGGTTAAAATAATATATTTGGAGATGTAAGTATATTTTTATACAGGATCTAATAGGTATTATATTATTGTGTTATCGAAAAAAGCAATCACTTTGTGGCTTGATATTATACTCAATTAAAAAGCTACTTTGTTTTCAACAATTTTATTAGAATTAAAAAATTATATACGTCAAATAGTTTTACAACTTTTAACACCTGATTAATACCTACTGGCTATTATTTTAATAGGAATACGGGGTGCATTTTCTATATAAAAAAATGAATATGCTTGCTCCTTTAATTTGAATGCATTAAAAATACTAACTATCTAATGTTATCAAATAAACAAAAATTATTAACTAAAAGTTCAATTTTCAAATGGTCCATTTCTCCCCAGTCAGTCCCCACGTATCCCATACCCCTCCCCCCAACTCTACCTCTTGTCTTACAACTAGCTTACAACTCTAACTCCTGTCCTCCTGTAACATATTTTCTCTCTCTATTTATTTTAACCTTATACTTGTAGTTCTGAAATATTTGTATATTACTTACCTACTTTAACTACTTACATCTACAGGGTTTTCCAATAAGAGGTGTTTTTTGATATTCAAGCGTAAAAAATCAATGGTTTTGTTGCTTGTGTGGTGCGTAGCGCCGTCTTGTTGAAATTAAACGTTGTCCAGATCAATACCATCCAATTCCGGTCATAAAAAATCATTAATCATCTCTCGATAGCGATCCATTCACCGTAACTGTTGCTCCAGTCTCATTTTAGAAAAAGTAAGGTCCAATGACTCCGCCAGAACATAAACCGCACCAAACAGCCACAAGTTGAGGAAAGAAAGGCTTTTCAACAATAATTTTTGGGTTTTCCGAGCCCCAGATGCGCCAATTTTGCTTGTTGACGAAGCCACCGAGGTGGAAATGGGCCTCATCACTCAAGATGATTTGCATTTTATTCACTCAAGTGAATTTTAATAATTTCAATGCGTCGTTGAAGCGTGTATCGTTCCATTTTTATTAATGACGTAGTTTCTACTTGTCAAATGTCAAAAAATGACAGCTTCAAAAGTAACATCTACCGAAATAACGGGCTATTCAAAATAACACCACTTATTGGAAAACCCTGTATATCACATCTACCAAACATATAATGCAACTATTTTTTTTACTTTCTCAATGCAATGTACTTACTATAAAATGTAATACTTATCATATTATTAAGTACTTATAAATAACTCTCCTCTTCCAAACTCAAGCTAACATTTCTATGAAAGAGTAGTATTCAAATCTCTCAAAATGTAGAAACCCAATATAAATACGATTGTATATGTAATTACTTCATTTCTTTAATAAAAACAAAAATTTTACATTAAAAATAAATTTAAATAATTAAAAATTGCATTCGAAAGTATACATGTGTTATTCTCGAGTAAACTATTTAAAAAATAAATAATAGCATTTTTTGCGTCACCTCTCTTTACTGTCTCTTGTGCTGTAGATAAACGATGAACATATAGGGGGAGAAGTCACATCGGAACTATCACTGGTACGTAATAACGTCCTTACCAAAGTACCAATAAATAATAATCCAGTTTAGTACCAAATAAAAGCATTACTCTTCACAAAGTGCACCGCAAGATTCACATGCCCGTGCGATGTGCAATATGTACTCACAAGCCCTTGAAGGGTTATTCTAATTCGCCTCGTAAAAGGTCAGGTTTACGACCATGAAATCGCAATCGCTAATCCACTGTCGCTTCATCGAATTTACCGTAAGCTGCTCCGATGGTGATGTCCGCACAATGACTCGAAACGTTTAACATAATGGCTGAACCGAGTGTAAAATAACAGATTGTTGTGTGAAAAAATGCAAAGAAAGTGTTGGGAAGAATTTTTTAATATTTATGTAATTGAGTTGACAAACTGCTTAATTGTAGTTTAACAGGATAAAACTTTAAAGAACAATAAAAAAATTAAATAATGACTGGTGATATTATATATGGCCAAAAAAAATTTTTTCAAATGTTTTATTTGTCTTAATAATGTAGGAACCTATATTATGATATTTTCTAGTGCAAATCATTTATAATATTTTTGTAAAGTTTCATTAAATTTATTTTTACCGTTACCTAGCCAACTAGAAAATGTTGTGGAATTTATTTTTTATGATTAAGTTTCAATATTATAGCTGTGTACCTACCTAGCTTTTTTGTAGGAGTGGAATAAAAAACTTTAATAATAATAATTGGATAATTTGTAGAGCGCCGTTTTTGTGAAAAATCACCTCAAGGGCGTGGTTTGATGTTTCGTTTCGAAAGCAAAAGTCTTAATAGTGAAAGACTTTGTATTTAATTGCCTGTCTTTTTATTTAGGTATGGAAGTTCATCCACCTACCAACTTATGAATTTGTTCTTGTTTTTTATTTTTTCGTTATTTAAAAAAACGTATTTTTTGTTATTTCATACAAAAAAAATTATACTGAAGATTTAACATTTTTAGTATTATTACTCCAGCCATGCTAGGGATGTTCTTTTGTTATATTTTTTCCACTAAAAAATTAAAATACTTCGAGATAGGTACCTATCTACTTTACAGTTAAGAAGAGTTAAGGTTTTTAATAATAATAAACCAGATGGTTACAAGTGTCTAGGCTTAGTACGTACTGAATTAGAAGTTGTTTTACGTATTTGAATTTTTTTAATTACATTTTTAAGCTTTAATATTTCCAATAAATTTTACATTTGTGGACATCTATGTTTTTGTTTTGTTTTATATATGTTTCTTGGTGTCAAATAATACTCCCTATTTGAGAATAACTCGCATTTAGGGAGGGAGTATCATCTTGAGTTGTATACTATTAAATAATTTCGGAAATACTACCATAAACATAGATATTCGAATTAATGCCTAACGCTAATTATTGCTAAATTAAATTTAAAATAAATAAAATTTTAAATGTATTTCTTACATATATTTTTTTCAATTGCATACCTTATATACCATACAACCAAATTGATTTGAGGTAAAGTGTGTTTTAAGTTTCTACTGAAAAAAAAAATTCCTCTCTTATATTTTTAGGGAGATTGTTAAAATATTTAATGACTGAGTATGTGTAATTGTTTGTGAGAAGAATTTAAAAAATAGTTTAAGAACAAAGCAGATCACAATATTCTTCCGCGAAGCAAGATCTTAATTTTTTTAATCCCTTAATTTAATTTCAAAACCCCTAAAGAAAGTGGCTTCCGAACAGGTAGTCAAAATGTATGCAGTTTGCTCACAGCTTCCTAGTGTCTAGTGTCTACCCTTTGGCGGGTACATTTGCATATCGGAAATGCACAACAGAAACATGCAAATCGCATTTCCCCCTCCTTCCCTGCATTCCCACGGAGGCATAGATCAATTGGTCCAGCTTTAAAGTCCTACCGATCCTAAGAAACCGGATTCGATTCCCAAACGCGATCAGAATACGATTAAATTGATATTTATTGAGATTTTATGCGATTTTCATTCGCATCTGTCGATTTTGTGTGTAATTAATGGGGTTTTTATCCTAAGATTAAATTAATTCAGAACAGGTATGGATATATGGCAGACCTGCAAAGCTTGTTCGTGAGAATAACACATTGAAATTTTCAATATTGATATTGATTTTTACTGAAGTTCAATTATTATGTTAACGAAATAATTCAAATCATAATTTGCTGCAGAGTCTCCATCTTCTATCTTCGTGTCACCTGTTCCTTTACTTCATTTTACTTAACTTAACTTCACTCTATTTTTGTAATATTTATATTTTCTGTAATACCTGCATCAACTGTAAAGCGCCCCTGAGGTGATATCTCACAAAAGCGGCGCTATACAAATTATCCAATAATAAATAAATAATTAAATACGCAGGTACGTAGGTACCTATCAATATTTAATGGTTGTAGGACCTACGGGTATTTATAATTCAAACATCGTGGTATCCGTATTAGGCGTAAAATAAATATTAATGACGGGTTGTTTCAGAGAATTTGAACAATTATTCAAATTTAAAAGTTAATTTTCAAGTTATTTGAAAGTTTTTTTCAAGTTCTGTTAAGTAACTGGTATGTAGTTATAAAATATCAGAATTTGAATAGGACATTCACAGAACTCGCAAATGAACGTTGAAATTGTATGTATTGTTCGAATTCTCTGAAACAACCCCTCCTTAGGTATTAGGTATTTACGTAGTATGCACATATACCTAATAAAATAATGTGTGTTATCGAGGATATTATTTGATTACTGTTTGTGAATTGTACTGATGAGAAGATCAGATCATCAATTACTTGATTCGTTTATCAAAATCTTCCATGTGTTTCTTTTGGTAACCGGATAAATCATCACATCTTAAAAAAGTTATATAAAGTCATGGAAAATGATGAAACAAAAATTTTATTAACTGGGTAGGTTAGGTTAGGTTAGGTTAAAAAAAATGTTTCATCGTTTATAATGACCTTATATCACTTTTTAAATGTGTGTTGAATTGTCACTGTGTTGAGTTATCATGGAACCGTTTTTTTAAGTATGTAGGTGTACCTAGATGATATTTTCTATTATTTATAGTTTTATGATTTTTATTTATAATTTTTTACACGAACTCCACACAAGAGGTCCTCAAACAAATTAATTCCCTCGGGACCTATGTCATCTTTGGGGATGATGTGTAGAGGGTATTGTTCAGAGTGTAGAGGGTATAAGGAAAGAGATTAAGTTCTGTAAAGGAAAAAGGGGTGGGTAGGAATCTGGGGTCAGTTTGTCCAGGAGTGACGTATGAATCCATCCCTCCCACTGAGGTGCAAAGCGTTAGTTGGATCGAGAGAGTCCGGCTGGAGAGCCACGCAGCATGCTGACGTCACCACCACCAAGACCTGTATAAATCTCACATTATGAATCCAAGCGGGTACAATTTTCCATATTATGAAAATAATATAACCTAGGTGTACAATGAAAACTGATAAAAATTAATAAATCTTCTGATTATTGAATTTCAGTGATTTATCAACCTTTTTAAATGCCGACTCTGGTTAATTGTTGGAAATTCATTTTTCGTATTTTTTTTAATTAACTGATAATTCTGTAATACTGGATAAGTTTATTTGGAATGCTTTGGAAAAAAATATATATAAATAATATATTAAATTATCCTGTTAAAAAGTGAGAGCATGCCAGTTTCCTAGTAAAATATTAGTCATTCAGAATATATCGAGAACACGTGTTCTTCTCCTAATACATATCTTGGCGGAATGAGACAATATCAGTATGTAATAGCGTTATAATTAAAGTAGCCTTGGTAATGTAGTTTTAGTGATTTGTCTTATATGTAGTATTGTTCTAGTTTCGATATTATTTTATGTTACTATTACATGTTTTACTTATATTGTCTCATATTCAGTTTATCGGTTTACTGTAATTTCATGCTTTCGATAGAATAAAATATTTTCGATAACTCACTAGGTATATTTTTTTCTTAAAATCCATTTTAAAGTCCAACTGGGCGTAAAAACAAATTTAAAAAAAATATATAAATATCAGTATTTGTATGAGCACGTGTTCTGCCATCCAAATAAAACATTCGTTTTTAACTGATACTGAACTAACTAAACTCTGTCAATTCATTCATTGAAGGCCTGCAGTCCCATTTTTAACAAGAAAAAAATAATTTAAATAGATTCTTAATAAAATAACAATATTTCATATCAGTAAGTTTTCTCCGTGTATCCGTGTATCTAATTGTAAAAAACGATAAATATTACCGGCTTAAGAATAACCTGACAATATATAAAAATATCTTACTTCTTTCATGTAAGCAGAAATTAGACAGCCGATGAATTAAATTCACCACGCCTGGATGAGACCCAAACGCAATGCCAACTCAGCTACTAACCGACATAGGTATTATATTGACAAACTGTTATCTACGTAAATACAATCTTTATTCTCCCACAGCATATTTTTTCACTCTCCTTCTATGCAAAGTGGCGAAGTATACTTTACTAGTTATGGAGATATACCTTTACAATATGTACTTACCTACCTACTTTTAATTTACATTAAAAAAACTGGGTAGGAACTAGGTTCCTCCTTGTGTATATTAATTTTAATTATCATAAGATGTTTGTATCGATTTATTAGCAGTTCATGTTTGGGGGGGACCCAATTTGTATTTTTAATTTATCAGATGACCCAAACTGTTGAAAACTGGTTCTTTGAATAATTAGGGGTGAAATTCAAATTTCAAATTAAGAATACGAAACCAGTTTTGTATTAGGAAGAATTCAAATACTGAAACTTACCCTTGGTATTTATTAAATGTATTGATTAACTTTGAAATTTTAATTCAAGTGTATGAACTCTAGAACTGCTAAAGTTCTCATAGAATATTTAATTTTTGATTAATTTATAGGTTGGTAATACCTGTTTTCTTATTAATGAAATATCAATTTAAATAATATTACCTATACACTTTCATCAAATCCTAAAATTAATTATGGAAGTTAGGAAGGTACAGGCAAATAATTTTTGAAAGTGACACGTTTGAATGTAGGTACACTGAGAAAAATGATCCAGTTAAAAAAGATTTCCCGATAAAATATTAGCCATTCAGAATATATCGAGAACACGTGCTCTTTTCCAAATATCATATCATAACGGCTTGCAGTCTTGTGTTTAACTACAAATAATTTGACTATATCTTTTTAATAAATTAACAGTAAGTTATTTTTGCACACGATAGTATCGTAATTTAAAAAAAAAATCGAACTATTTTGGAATAATGTATGTTAATAATGTGTATAAGAAATTATTATTATAATTATATAATTATAATAAGAGAAAATAAAACAAGAAAATCGAAGACGTTACGAAAATATAAAACTTAAATAAGTATTGCTAATTTATTAAGAATCTCTTCAAATTATTGGTAATCAGGTTAAAAACGATATTGCAGGCCCTTAACGAATTAATTAAAAGGTTTCCTGATAAACTTTTAGTAAAATACGAATTTATTATCATTTACCATTATGTTGGAACTTTGGAACACATGTTCACAAAAATCCTAATATTTTCGCATTTATTCGTTATATATTATTAAGGCATGTGCACTTATACACCTAGTGAGGTAGGTCATGTAAAACGTAAAATAAAATTATACTGAAAATTAATTATAGTAGGTACCTATTTTTCGTAAGCAAATTAAATTTGTTTTTTTATTTTATTTTTTATTATTTTTATTTCTTGCTAGAGCAATCCCAATAGTTACAAAACTCACTGTAGGATGAGAGGAACTTACGATAGGTACCTACATATGTAGGAGTTAATAAGTACAATTTTATTATTATTTCTCAAATTATAAATTTATCATACAAAACAGTATAAAAATAAAACAAGGGTGGTTAAGTAGAACAGATAAGAAAAAACAAAAAAGGAAACAAACAGCGATATACACATAAGCACAGATCCAAGGTAAGAATTTACAGTAAGGTACTTACCCACTAATACGTAGGTAAAAATAGATTATGCTCGATTAAAAATTGTGTATCGTATTATTATCGGCACTGAACTATGTAATTTTCTGCAACACTAAATTATATTAGATATTAAAAGATTCCAACATATACTATCTGTGGACTACGAATAATTTTCACCGAATTTCCTTCGGTGAAAATCAGGAAAAGCGACCAGCACTGCCATCTAGCGGGGGGAAAACTTACTAACCGCTTGGAATTATATTTTGTATGGCTCTAAGTTCTGAGGAAAATCAAACAGTTTGAATGGAAAATATTACTTCGATAAATACATTTTATGACGTATTTTTTAAGCATAATTTACCATGGTTTGTTACTTTTTGTATTCTTGATTGTTAAAAAATATATATATTGAGGTGTGTTTTGCAATAGGTAGGAATATTACCAGATTTATTTTATGTGATATAAGATAAGGATCTCAACTGGCAAGAGCCAGTGGAACTATGGTACTCCATGTGGAGATGTTTTGATGGTGAATGATTGGGAAAGTGAAATGTGGTTAGAGAAATGTTGAGAACTTAGTATTACCTGGATAATCTGTTCTGGTCAATAAATATAGCTAAAGACATTTTTAAAAATTATTGAAGTTTTGTTTTGTTTTGCATTTAATTATGATTTATTATCATTTCACAAACTTTATTCCGATAGCATCGCGCAAAATTATGTATTTATTGACGCATAAGAGTAAATTAAATTTAAAGGTATTTGTTTTTGTGTATGGGTCGTTGACCCAAATGTTTAAGGTACCATTAAGGGATGCAAATACTTTCACCTTAAAGGACAATTTTTTCTATCCATTTAATCTGTCGTCATTTTTAACCTTTATTTAGATATTGTGTCTGTATAGATATGTACTGGGTAGGTATGTGTTATCTAAATAAGATATAATTTTTAATCAGTTTCATAATGTTTTATTTTAAAATGTCCAAATACCTTTGGGCTGCGTTATGATAGACAAACACATTATTGCCAGAAATTCACCAAATAAAGTTAGGTAGGTACCTAGATAACAAAATGAACTGTGCTACAACCTACAGCCTAAAGACGTGAAGACGAATCGAGGTCTGCGCGACACCTTTCCACGCAAGAGTTCCGTGAAAAACTCCAGCGTGAGTTTAATTTCCATTCCTATGTCGCCAATACATCCGTTCTGCCGTAGCCAAGCTCCTCAGGACGTGCTGAAAGTTGGCAGGACGGGGTGGTTGGGGTGGGTGGGATGGGAGATGATTCGGGATGCTCCCCGCAGTAGATATGGTCTCTCACACATCGGCAGCAGATAGCGCATGTACCTATCGGCAATACTTCCTCCGTACTAATATCTCATCTGGTGTCTCGAATAAAATCACCCGATTGGCCTGGCCCCCACCTCCCACCCGTGCCAGCCGAGGGAGACGGCGCTACTGACGAGAGACGCCCGCGCGAGCAAGACCCACCGTTTTTAAAAGTGGAATACAAAAGAGACGGAGCGGTCCACCTTGAAAAAAAGGGACACACGCGGCGGAGAGGGACAGCCCCTCGAGAGGGAAGAGGACGCGAGAGGCGGGCTAGTTGCGGGCGTTTTCGAGGCGCGGCGCTAGTGTACGGTCCGGGGGGCGGGGCCTCCCGTATCTCGCGAGGATTGTCCTTTTTGGGGTGGAAAGAGGGGGTAACTCGGCTCGGGAATCAGTCGCGGGGTAGCCGCCGCATCGCGAGCACCGCTGCCGTGAGTTCCCAGCGTCATCCCTTAACAGCATAACACAACAACATAACACAATATCTCTTCCGTGATACTGTGCGATCGCGAGGTCATCCACCATCCTTTGCCCTCTGGTGACGGTGACATATACATTTCCATAAGACTGGACAAATCCGACACGAGTGCTAATTGCTAATTATAATCATTGTTTTATTTCATCGAGTGCAACCAACGTACATTGTGTCAAGACATCCGACTTTTGTCAATCGAGACTGTCCCAATCATCGCAACGAAAAGTTGCACTATTTTTTTTTTTTCAATTTTGTGTTTATTTTTTTTAATCCCACCGTGAGTGAACCGTTCCAAAGCAACACGATCAACATTACAAAAATCCAAACAGTGTTTTTCCGTCTTTATTTGCGAGTGACATTTGAATTTGATGAAATTGCAAATTGTGTTTGATATTTTGTTTTTTTCGATAATTATCTAAAAAGTGCAAAAGATTCTTTACTTCAACGACTTTCAGTGTTTTGTGTGGTTTAGAAAGCTATTTGTTTTCAAAAGACGTTTCGTGGGTTAAAACGTCCCCTCTTCAAGAAGGGAGAGTTTACTAACTGCCTGAAACGGTAAAGTTGTGCCAGGTTAGTTTTATCAACTTTCTTATAAGATTCACATATAGTGCATAGTAACTAGAGCAGATACATATTTTAAAAACCTGTTTATCAACTTTGTCCAAAATTTAAAAAAAAAACTTACAAATATAAAAAATTTTCTACCGTGTTTCCATAGTTCAGGAAACTGGAGGAAATGAGAGATGGGTACAGTTTATTTACATTTTTTCATTGACAAACCAATCTCAAACATTTATAATTAAATATACTCATGTTCGAATAAAAAATCTTATACATAAGCTGCTGAATTATCAATAGTATTACAGCTTCCAATGTTTCAATAAACAAAAAAATTGCAAAATCAATCGGAGAAATTTTTTTTTTAAATTCCAATTTATCATTATCAAAGTCAATTCATATGTCATTATTATGACGATTACCAGATCACTAAGATTTAATATTTAAAAAAATGGGTTAAGTATGCAGATTTTCTAGGAACGCGTAAAATCTAAAATGAAGCAAAACTGAAAAAATAGGGGATGCATACCATATGTGTGATTTCCATGTTAAAGGGTCAATTTTTTTACATCCCCTGTGCATTGATGGGGTGTCTTTAACTTATTTTATGGCAGCGTTTTCAATAAACAAACAACTCGAAATAAGGGTGCTTTTAGGACATTTTACGACGTGTAGTGTAGAAAGGATTTTATTTGTCCCTTACTTAACAATTTTTAAGTTTTTTTAGTTGGTTAGATTTTCGTTTTTTTTTCGTTCTTATTTTAAATTAATTAGAAGTATGCTTATCGAAAGTTATTCATTTGAAATCCACAAAAATAATCAGATTTTTTTAATCTTTGTATAATAAATTTAACAGTTATTTTTTTGATGTCAAGTTACAGGTAATATATTTTTTCTAATTTTTTATGCCGTTTTCAATCAAAATTGTATCACCTATTAAATTCCTGTCAATTTTTTAACGAGATTTTTTAGTTCAAAACAACGTGCATAAATTTATCATTTATTTTTTGTGATAAAATAGTCTATTGTTGGATTGAATTTAGTATGTTAGTTTTTTTTAATATTCCTAATTAAAGTTATGTTTACAAACATATATTGCTTTATATCTTTAGTTTTATTAAAGTTTTAAGTTAGTTTAGTTAGTTTCAGACTATTATAGTTAGTTAGTTTCAATAACTGTTTTTGCAAATTTATTTTGTAGTTCTTAAAATAAAATCGAGTCAAGTGTTTTGAATACGTGATGACCTTTATACTTAATACTACATTATTTATAATAGGTACTGATATTAATATTGGATATCATTAATTATACTTACTATATACTATTTTAATTAATAAAAATACAAAATGGGTTAAAAAAAATACCTACCAACTATTATCAAAGTTATTTACCGGATATCAAAATAGTAATTTCATAGTATTTTGTGTCATTATTTCAAAATAATAGGAAAATAAAATTTTGGTCAGTTTAAAATAATGAAGTCAAGGTACACTTTTTACCTAATGAAATAGATAACTTCCGTGTTACTAAAGTAATGATATATACCTTAGGAAGTTGTTAGGTACCTTACTTGCATATATATTTTAACACTTGATTAAAAAATATATTAAAATACCCGACCATTTATTTATTTTATTGCGTGTACAATATTTTTAAAAAATTTACAAAAAATTGAAATTATTATTAGCTAAAACTAAATAAGTAGGTACATATCTATTTAGGTATTAGAAATATTTACGCTTGTATGGTATTGGAAAAAAACCTACATCTCAATGCAAGAGTTCGCTAAAAATATGATTTGATGACATGCTCAATATTGCGACGGCATTCTTTAAAATCTTATTGCGAATTGTTTGTTTAATTTATAATTCCGATCGTTCATTTATCACTGTTCTTGGTGTGATTTTATCTGATACATCCTATCAAAAAAAAATTACGACATTAAAAAAAGTCATTACGAACATATTTTTGTACTTCATAATCTTCAAATAATAACAACTGGCAATTATTGTTTTCTCGTTTAAATGTCAAATGTTTATAAAAATAGTAAAATGCAACATTTTTTATCTAACGCACATCCGTTTTTAAAGGTACCTACTTATATGCAGGAAGTGGTTTAATTATTTGAATGACACAAAATCCTTGAGAGTTGAAAATCATTGCCAGTATCTAATTATTGGCCATTTGCTATAAAATTCTTGATATAGTAAAATTTTTAATCAAAAATGCACCAAATTTATTTTTACTAGGTAAAAAATATTTTAATTTTGTTTTTATATGTTTTTAAATTTTATAGCTAATAGCCAATAATTAGTAAGAACAAAAATAAATATTTTAGTTTTGTTCTTATATAATTGTTTTTGAAATTTTATAGCAAATGGCCAATAATTAGTAAGAACTAAAATAAATATTTTAGTTTTGTTCTTACATACTTAGTATTTGAAATTTTCTGTTCTGTCGTCTACACTAAGAAAAATGAGTATTGCTGATTTATTAAGAATATATTCAAATGATTGGTAATCCTTTTAAAAACTGGACTGTCTTAATATTGACGAAATGCGAAAATTTAAAGATTTTTATGAACACGTGTTCCGACATCGTGACAATACATTGGTATTTTTCCAAAGGTTTATCAGGAAACTAATTAATTAATTCGTTAAGACCATGCCATGCCCTTTTAACAGGATTATCAATAATTTGAAGAGATTCTTACTAAATTAGCAATATATTTTATCAGTAAGTTCTCTCCGTGTAATAAGAGAAATATTTTCGTCTTATGTTTAAAGGATTTGAATGTGATACATTGTAATCAAACTTATGCCTGATGAACGATTGAGGCATTCAATTCTAGTTTTTTTTCTTCCAAGAATCATTAACATTATCTGCCTATCATCTTACTATTCGTGATAATCTATTAAAACACACAATAAGAAACATCTCGTATCACATCTCTATTAAAAACAAACCAACATTATATAACCTATTATTGTAAATTAATAACTTGGTTCATATGAACTAGGCATTTAGTATTCAGTGGAGGAATTAATCATAATTTATTCGAATTACCTTTTTCACATTTCCATTTGCAATTTCTCACACGCGTATTCACATTACAGTGATAAGACGTAGTATTAATGTTTATCAAAATGCAGTAATGCGATATTAGATGGATCAATAATAATAACACATTTTATTCCATTCTTAGATGGTTGAATATACATTACAACGGGATTTTAAGAGTTAGCAATTTTCATAATGTGCCTGATTAAAACTGTGAAAAAATCGTGTAAAAAACAACAAAACAACATACCCATATACCTATTTGTGTATAGTGTATTAAAGAGTAAGTACAATATAACCGAACTTGCTTCGGTTATAACGCTTCTCCTGAAATATTGAAAAGGCTCAATTGTTGTTTTAGAAACAAGTGTATTAAATAAAGAATAAAAAATATATAAATGATCTATCTGATAAGGTTCACCACAAAGTTCTAAATTTAATAAAATATTTATACATTGGTTAGTGTAATTATTGTGAATACATTGAGCAGTGTATTTAATTATAAGCAAATTAAGCAGTATTTTCTTTCAATAAAAAAACATTAAGCAATGCGGAAATTGACATAAAACGCTGACATTAAAAATAATCGCATTATCAGACCAGTCAATAATAAATAAATAAATTCAATTTCAATGTCATTCCTTTTGCAATAAATATTTAGACAGGTTTCGATATTAAAAATGACCAAATCAGCAAATTATTAAAAATGCTTATTTTCAATACATTATTTACTTACTTGCAATGTATTCAGTAGGTACCTACATAGATTGGTATGAATTTAATCTTTTAACCAATTCAACTAATAAACAATTGAGATAAAGAAAATAGAATGACAGTTGAATCAATGGTTTGGTTCCCACATTAATACTTGAGCAATTTATAATTCAGTACTGCGAATGATCTATCATTATCATTTCGTATTTCTTTAAATGAAATTAATTATTGTTTATGATTATTATCACAGAGCACGACAAATAATAATATTGAAAGGTTTCAGATATCAGACGAGTCGTTTGTATATTAATGTATGATAAAAGGGGAGACGCGGTGTTGAAGATTACACGAAATAAGTATTACTAATTTATTAAAATAAAACTCTTCACATTATATGTTATTCTGTTAAAAACGGGATTGCAGGCCGTTTGCCGACAAACTCTTAGTAAATTGCTACCCCCTTTTTAACCGGATTTCGAATAATTTTAAAATTTTGTTAGTAAATTAGAAATATTCAATATTAGTAATTGAATAATGCTAATTATAATGAATATATGAATTTTCTCCTAAAACCACGTTTATTTTATCGAATTTACTTTTTTTAAAATTGCAATGGAAATTTGTTTCAAAATCGTAAATGATAGATATTGAATAGCTCAAAAAAAAAGTAAGTAACTCTATCTTACATTATTTGTTAGCATTGATAATATTAAGTAGATGTGTGGTAATAATCAATTCGTAAAATTAATAAATTTTACATTAGTTGCGTATGCCTAGTAATACTTCATCAATATATTTTGATGTTGTCATTATTTATACATAATATCCCCTCAAATAAGGTTAGCTAAAATTTAAAAAAAATTTAGTCAAATGACTTGTAACTACAATACTTAGTTCGGCAGGTAACTTCCTACACAGTTAAAATTGATAACGGAGGAAGGAAAATAAAAAAAAATGTTATAAACCAAACACTAAAATTAAATTTAAATATTTGTTAAAATTTTACAATTTATCTCGGGTCCATTTCGCCTGTCTCTCCCCACACGAGGCTACTTCAAACATCGAATCTGACTCTCTAATGTCTGATATCGTATTTAATCGAAACAATAACATAATTAAAATAATAGCAATAAATTCGGGACCGTGGGATTGAGATTAGGGTGACAGTCCCAGGCTCTGATAAGACGTGTCGCATATTAAATTGAAACTCCAATTTTGATTAATTAGTCGGTACTTAGAATCGAAGTAATGCGTCACATATCGCATTTTTATGTTACTATCGGCGTTGTTAGTTTTGATGGTAAAAATAACTTATATTCTGTATGAGATGTTCCTTCGGGATCTTTAAGCTTACTCCATTCGATAATAGATGGCAGTGTACATTTTGTGGAAACCAAAGAACAAATAATATCATTGTTTTAGGAATTATGTTTCAATATTATAATGATTAAAAAAAACATTAGGTAAGTTGGCACTTACAGGTAAATCATTTTGTGGTGTACCCAATGGATAAAAAAAGATTTAATTAATAATTTCGTTATTATTAGGAAGCTGAAGAATTAAAAAAAATAACATTTTTGAATTGAAGAGCGTGTCTAAATTATGGAATTGGTAAACATCGCTGCACAGACAGGTGTCTTAGGGCAATTATGGGGTAAGAGGGGACTGCGGGCGGGTGTTCCCAACTAGAACTAAAACTTTTTGAATCTTTCGATTCTACCAGTATGAACAAATATCTACATTTGTCTGTACAGTGTACCTATAGGAATTTTGCAATTCGATTCAAAGTGGAATCTAGTTTTATAATTTTTTGGTAATTAATTATTATGAGATAGTGTACCCGATGATTGCCGCGATGATGGCCAACTTCCAATAGGAAAAGAAACAGAATAATAATAATAAAAAATTAATGTGAATACTGCACAAGAGTACCAACTGCTTCCAACTGGTGGTGGTAATAAACAATAATAAAATACATTTTTATAGCGCAATATTATTTCACTTCAAGTGTCCAATTAGTCCGTGGCATCCCCAATTGGGGTATGTTTTGAGGATAAAAAGAGATTGCAAAAGAAGAAGATGATAAAGAGGAAGGTTGGGAAGTACCTACCTGGCTATTCAGATCTGGTCATCAAACATGGCTAAAGTCATTTCAAGCAGCGTTTCGATTCTAAATGGTGGTCTTTCACAGAAAGGATACTAAGAGTAGTTACCTACCTATTTGCGATTCGTCAATCAATGACTTCTTCGTTTTCTATTTTTAAAAAGGCATATTTAATTGTTTTTTAATAAAGGAAATATACACTTAGGTATCTAACAATTTTGTATTTATTATTTAATTTTGCTGGCCATTTAATATCTTTGATTCATTAATTATTATGTAAATAATTCCTTTTTGTGTTAAAATGAAAACAAAACGTCCCACTCCCTCCCACAAAGTTAACGGCTGTCAAACTTCCCGCTCAATTTAAACGTGGAACAGAACGATATTTAAATCTGGAACGTTAAAAAAAGGCCGACGAAACAAAATGGCGACAAGCGCACTTCCTGTTGGGACCAAACTCCACCAAAGAGAATATCTCCGAGATCCGGCGATGTAAGATGGTAGAAGAAGATAGAAGCGACCAGACACAAAGGGACCATTTCAAATTTGAATTCGGAATTAAAAAACGCTCATATTCGGATTTGAAACAGAACGTTCGAATTTTTTTTTTAATCTGGAAATGTAATTGGGGCGGTAATTGAGACGAGGTGCAAAAGGTTTGAATTCTAAATCCAAATTCTTTAATAGCGGTTTAAAAATGGAATGCTGACCTATTCAGCGTTTCGTTTAGACTGACTTTAGAATCGAAGATACTTTCAGTATCACCGTGGTGAAAGGTCGCAATTATAGTAAAGCGCACTTGGAATGAAATTCTTAAACAGTTTTTCAGACATCGGTTCCAATTGGGAAATTCTTATTATTATTACGTTAGAGGTATATAAATACCTACTTGTCTGAATTTTTGATACAATCAGTTCCAATTTTGAAAATGACCAAATTCAAAACAAATCAGAGTTCATTGAACCAGAGTTACAATCATTCAGATAGATAGACCTTTATTATAAAATTATTATTATTATTTAGAATTAACATTTTGCTTGAAATTAGCCGTATTTGGTGATCAGATCTGAAAATCCAAATACATTCCAACCTTCCTCTCCTCAATCTCCTTCTCTCGCCTGTGACTTATGCGTTATTCTCATTTTAAAAATATCGGTCTGTATCGGATCCGATTAAGTGCAAAAGAAAATTAGTTCTTATTTAAATATAAGCAGCTGGGTAGGTAGCATTATTTCCCCCCAGGAGTATGCATAAAAGGATGAAACTGTTACCCAGGTCTATTTTTGCACGCACTTTTGCTTCATTCACATTCATACATCGAATCATCATGCCATTTGTCTCGGGTGTCTCCGACTCCATCCATTAAATTAAAATTTTATTCTCTCTGCCTTCTCGTAAAGTTTCACTTCGCTACGTTGTATATTAACTGAAAACTGCGTTTTTTCTTCCTTTCGCCGCCCTTTTGAAAAAACGTTCTAAAATTCAAATTATGAACAACGTTCCAAACGCCCAACGGGCCGGTCCACCTATTTGAATTGGGAACAGTGTATTGGCGCCACCGGCCGAGTGACGACCGCTAATTGTTTTATAATTACTCCACGCCCAATTTATTTACTGACTTTTAAAGGTTATTTCTCTAACCGAAGATGCATGGATAACACGATTTTAAAAATGTACCTACACAAAAATATTCCTATATAAGTTCCTACTTACACGTGAAAATTAGGAACTAAGTCAGTTCCTACCTCCCTATTAAGTAGGTAGGTACCTCCTCACAAAATATTACCTATCTACTAAGTAAGTGTACTGACACACAAGATAACTACTAATTTGGTACAAACTTATAAAGGAATTCTTCTAAGTAGGCCCAACCCTTAGGTCAGCAGAGTCTTCAGCTATCGTAAGGTTGAAGGAACCAAAGTGCTCACCTGATACTAAGTTCGTTGAGTGTGCCTTCGGAGTGTTAGGACCTAAAGCCTGGATTGAACTTCCAAATGACTAAGATAAAAATAATTCAGAACTAGACTTAAAACTCACCTTTTTAGACAGTTAAACCCATGAAGTCAAAAACCTTTCAAATACACAGTACGACATTGTAAATAACTAAATGTATACAAAATGTAAACAGCTAAGAATTTGTAAGCTTTTTAAGGACATTTCATACAAATTCTCCAGTCCTGAAGGATCCTAAATTCTCCAGTCTTTAAAAATAAATATTGTTATGTCTCTGCTTTACTTGCAGATTTCTGTGTTGGGAACTCTTTGATAAAATAAAAGGTTATTTTACTATAATTGTGTTTATTTACGTAACAATTAATAAGTCTGGATTCAGCTACACTGTTCATTACCCGAGGGTTGGTAATTCTCTGTTTCTAGAAGCTTGTTTTCTGGCAATAATATCCCACAGGCAATTGCTACACTCTAGCGACATCTGTCGGACTCTGGAGTAAGCTTTATGACTAGTGCCATCTATCGCTTGAATACCCAACTTAATACCGTACATCACAAATATCATCTCTACTTTTGTGACACTAATCGTTTAATAAATGTAATATCAAAATGTAATCAAATGATAATGGCTGATTTATTAAAATATTGTTAATTTTGCAACAAACTTTTAGCATATTCATAATATTTCGGAACACGTGTTCATGCAGCCGCGTTTATCCTAATAAATTTGACAAAATACGAAAATATTAGAATTTTTGTGAACACGTTTTCCTAGATCCCCACAACAAATTCGTATTTTACTGATAGTTTGTTAGGAAATCTGTCAAATTTCTAATAAAAGTGTGTTTATTTGAAGTAACCTGCCAGGTAAGTATGTTTTTTCTGTATATATGATTTAAGATTTTCACGGCCAAAAGTATTTTTGTTATTTGTTTTTGGGGTGTTATGTCGTGTTGCGCTAACTCCTTCTTTAACCAACGTTTCGGACAGCATTGCAGTGTCCATCATCAGGGCAGATGTGTTATTAACACATCTACATAATAACACATCTGCCCTGATGATGGACACTGCAATGCTGTCCGAAATGTTGGCTAAAGAAGGAGTTAGCGCAACACAATTTTTTCTGTATATTTTTGTAAATAATAAAATTAGATAGAGCCTAGGAACTTAAAATAAATTGCACAACGCTCACGGTGATATTTACACAAATATCCAATTATTATTTTCATCATGAGCCACCACCTAATTTATATTACGAGGTAATTAAATGTCTCTACTAAGATAGGTAGGTACCCCCTATAAGTAAGTACCTTCTTAATTTTTCATAATATTTTTAAAAAGCCTTTACCATCAGTGTTCTAAAATTCAAATTTATTATCGAATCCAGACTTTATATAAAAAAAGGACAAAAAACGCAGTGTTTAAAGCATCTTAGGGGAGAGTTGACTACTGAACGAAATTTACGAGTTATAAAAAGCGTTTTTTTTAAGCCGAAGACACATGTGGAATGGATGACTGTCTAACATCGAATATGAACTTCCCTACAAAAGTTCTAACGCGGAACACGTGGTGATCTTTCGGATCATTACAACTGAAAAAACGATACTCTGAGAATGAACTGATGATTGAAGTTAATAATACATAGAACTCCGTGGAGTAGTGGTTAGGACGTTTGAGTTGGAAACCGGATTATATGGGATTATTATTTATTTTTTTACGAAAAAGGGAGGATAATGAGGTAGTAATGGATGTCTAATAATTCTGATATACCTACTTAGTTTTTTTTCAATTAAAATAACGGAATTTCATTCTTGAGAATTTGTCTGGCGTTATGAAATTTGTCTAATTTTCCAAAGTGATTTCTCAATCACACGACTATTTTCATCGTGAGCTAAGAAGCTTGGGATTCGCAATTTAACTGTCAATGTAGTATATAAAAATAAGCCAGACATATAAATAAATACCTATCTTTATCTAGGCATAATTTATTTTAATAACCTTCCATTGAATTTAAAAAATATCGAAAATATTCAGGAATTTCACCTTAAATCAAAAAATTACCTTAAACTATTATAAGTCCAAAATACGTTCACTACTTACATCTAGAAGTAATATTGTTTAAATCTTGTGTTGTTTCTTAATAATTTATTTACCACTAACTAAACACAAGAGCATTGTCTCTTTATGGTGAGGAAAGGCTACTTTAATTTCTATTGTTTTATATCTTGTTTATATCCTGTATACTTATCTATGTAAAAAAAAAAATTATATCAAATATTAAATAAATAAAAAAATATAAAATAAATAAAAAATATCCAAAAAAACTGGTAGCTACTTAAGTAAGTAGGTACCTACCAACCTAATGAAAGATATCAATAAATATTTAAATATTGAAGACAATATTAGTGATTTTTAAACGCAAATCTGAAACAGAAAAATCAGAAAAGGAAACGGTCACATCTGAGGATAGGGTCCCATTAGCGCAGTTGGTAGAGCATTGTCCCGGAAAGACAAGGGTCCTGGGTTCGAGTCCCAGATGTGACCGTTTCCTTTTCTGATTTTTCTGTTTCAGATTTGCGTTTAAAAATCACTAATATTGTCTTCAATATTTAAATATTATAATTTGAGGTTTTACTCAATAAGTTATTCCGAAAAATAATAATTCAATAAATATTAAACAATACAATATAATTCGGAAATGGTGTGAGTATCACCTACGTAAAATTACTAATTGCATCATTCTTATCTTCAGTACCTAAATATCATGAATTTATGCTGCCGTTCGTATAATAGTTGGTGGTTTAATAATGTTTAACAAAATTTGATTTCCAAACAGTTGATTAGGGTTTGATTCTCGGCTATGGCAATTTTCAATTATTTTTGTTCAATTTTATTTATTTTTTTAAATATGTTTTATTATTATTTTACATCTCTTTAGTATAATATAAATATAAATAAAATCGTCAGTAACAGTTATTTCTCACCCGAATGGTGGGGAGCCATTCTTATTAAGAAATCTCGTTGAATTATGATATTGTGCTGCATTGGAAATGTTCTTGGGGTGCTATAAATTGCCTAACAGCGCGTTGGGGGAACCGAGGATTAACTCCGTGTTATATCTACCTACCTACCGTGTTATATCTACCTACGTAAAATTACTAATTGCATCATTCTTATCTTCAGTACCTAAATATCATGAATTTATGCTGCCGTTCGTATAATAGTTGGTGGTTTAATAATGTTTAACAAAATTTGATTTCCAAACAGTTGATTAGGGTTTGATTCTCGGCTATGGCAATTTTCAATTATTTTTGTTCAATTTTATTTATTTTTTTAAATATGTTTTATTATTATTTTACATCTCTTTAGTATAATATAAATATAAATAAAATCGTCAGTAACAGTTATTTCTCACCCGAATGGTGGGGAGCCATTCTTATTAAGAAATCTCGTTGAATTATGATATTGTGCTGCATTGGAAATGTTCTTGGGGTGCTATAAATTGCCTAACAGCGCGTTGGGGGAACCGAGGATTAACTCCGTGTTATATCTGTAACAGAATATGAACTTAAATATAATATGGTAATCTTCGGAAAATACAACAAATAAGTTAAGAACACGTTTCCATAATTAATTTTGACAACCCAATTACTAAAAAGTAAACAGCTTTACCAAAAATAAACCTAAATCTTAAACTAGGTAGGTACCTACTTACCTATTAATTGATGTTTATTGATTATTAATGTTTTTTGTTTGCATATGATTTTTCAACGTATGTCACTCGCTCTAATCCCGACGTGTGCAAATTTATTTTATTTTAACATGTTTGTAATATTTGCTGCACAAGGAGAAAACTTACTGATATAAAATTCTGTTCATTTATTTAAAATTTTGTCAAATTATTGATTTTCCTGATAAAAACGGGACTGCAAGGCTTTAACGAATAAATTGACAGTTTTTTTTCATTTCTTTTTATTTAGGAAGCAAACAGTCGTACAGTAAAAAATATAACAATAAACATTCATATATTCTAGACCAATTAAGTTCCATTGAGTTAAAAGTTCGAGCAAAGTATCAGTTAATAGCGAATGTTTTATTGGGACTGCGGAACACGTATTCATACAAATATTGATATCGTTAATGACGTACTGATTTTGTCGCATTCCACCATTATATTTATTTGGAAAAAAACACGTGTTCTCGGTATATTCTAAATGACTAATATTTTATCAGGAAATTGGCATGCTCTCACTTTTGAACAGAATCATTTTTCTCCTTGCGCAATCCAGAATAAGTTATTCTCATAGCCCTGATGAAAGGTCGCCATTTAGAATTGAACGTTGCTTGAAATGGCTTTAGCCGTATCGGTGACCAGTGCTGAATAGTCAGGCACTTCACCATCTCCTTTCCTTTCTCAATTGTGGATGCCATAGTCTCACTAGCGCTAGACGGTTGTGAACAGTTGTGACTCTTGTACTATACTCAGATATATATATTTTTTTAAATACTTAGTATATCATGCCAATAGAAGAACATGTATGGGTGTTAATGAAGCAAGGAGTGTGTGTGTTCAAACAAATGCGTGTTTTTTGACGTTACACCTTTCTATTTACCCCTTCATTTGAGTTCATTTTGTTGCACAGTGAAATGTTCTCTTAGTAGATACCTGGAGACAGCCCAACATTCAGATTCAAATGTTGTTTGAAGTGGCTTTAGCATAGTTAAGGGACCAGATCTGAGCATCCAAGTTCTTTTCAGTCGTTGTTTTGCCTTTCTCCTCCCCCTTCTTTGAATTAGGTATTTACCTTACATGGTTTCTATAAACATTACCTCCTTTGAACTACCTTTACCCAAACGTTTTTATTTCATTCCATTCGAGTTTTAAATGTTCAAAATTTTAAAATATTCAAATTAGGAATAATAATTCCATTAATCATGGCTCCATTGATTAGCGCAGATCGTCACATGCAAGCGGCTACCCCTTCCCCAATCAGCCCCAATAATACCGGTCTAAATCACCCCAATACACTCCAATACAGGTCCAAATCAAACCTATACACGGCCAAGTCACCCCCGCCAAGACTTCTGCGGTAATAAATTGCCAAACATATATTTTATATTGTCTAACCTAACCTATCTTCGATCGGAATCACGATAGAGAACGTGGCAGGTGAGGTTTTTTGGCCCTACGTCGAACGCAGAGAAATATTTCTTTCCCGACAACCAATGGTCAACGAATCATAGATATAAAAAAAATCGATTTTGTATATAATTATATCAACCTAACAATAGCACCTAGACTCTCGGTTATCCGGCCTCTGATTAAATTTAATCCAGATTAACCGTTCTGTCATATAAATTGACAGCTCCAGTCAGAAATTTGATATTAAGAATTCGTATTAAAAATGATCTAATGGGTAATTTTCAGTATAAATTTTTCATTCAAATTATTTGTTTTACTTTGATTCAATCAAGTAATTATTATTCCTTCACTTAATTAAAAGAATACATCTCATTATGGATTTTTAACCAACGGAAGCAGCTTGTTAATAAATTTGCTGTTTCAAATAAATTATACAAATTTTTATTGCAAGTATATTTTGTTGCACTATTTTTAGCATATCAAATTAATTAAGATTATCAGTTAACTTCCTTTAGGAATGAACAACATTGAAATTTGGAATCAAACTTAGTATCAATTTTGGCATTGGAATCATACTGGTATCGAACTTTATACGAAGCATGATGTATGAATAAGCCAGTAGAAAAAGCAGGTACAGGGTAGTTAGGTGAAAAAAATATGTCGTGGGGTTGTTTCCGACCCCTACGGAGTTCGAATTTGAATAGTAGGTACCTGCCTACGTAAGAGGCAGTGACCGGCGATATCGGCGATACACTTTGACGTGAGTCCCTTATAAAACTGTACTTCCAACACGATATTTCACAATAAATGTCGAGGAGCTTTTTTCCTATATTTTATATTCCCGATATAGAAATGGGGGAGGTTGATTGGGTTAAGGAAGGGGTGTATTTATGGCTTATTTTACATCGGGACCGAAGAAACCTGATAGCGATGAAGAGACAAATTTATTGTGGGTGGAACTGGTGATTGACTTGAAGTAGTGTAGAGCTAAACGCAAGGTCTTTTGAGGAACGAAAATCAGTAGCTTAAATAATGTCTTTATCATTCCTGGTTACGCGCGCGTAAGATCGCATTAAGATATAAGATATGTTAATTTTGAATTAATTTATTGATTTTAATAATTGGTATGTTCTTGTTAAACAAAGAATTTTTTTTGTGTGTAATTAAAAAAATGTTTTCAAATAAAGGCTCTCATTTGATATGTCTAGACTTCAAGGCACTCAATTATTCTAATATCAATTATTTTAGCTAATAAAATAATACGAAGTCTCAAGTATTAGAAGTATAAATGAGTCATTCTCTGATCGCCTGCCGCCAGCCCAGCAATGTACAGAAAACAATAAACTGACCATAATAAACTTACAATATGGATATTCCAATTTACGCGGTACACGAGTTGTACATTGTACCCACAATAACTGTTACGTGTTTCGTCGGGTATAAACGCTAATAATCGAACCTGAATTATCGCGTATTGCCTAAGGCGCCGTCCCAACCACCTCTGGGCTTGAGCTCGCGAGGGGAGGGGGGCACGATGACAAGCCCACGATGGCACGCGAGCCAACCTCCCCAGGAGCCCCGAATATACCCCTTAACCCCAGGCACCAATCTATCCGACATCATTTAACCCCCCATTATTGATTGCCATTACTATATTTCACCGTCGTACACGAATATGTATACGTTTTTCATCATTTCTTTTCTTCGCAGGTCGAACATCAAATGAACACTACAGTCACGGAAGCCAACTGTGTCAAGAATTACTGAAGGAACTAAGATTCTGATTCGATAGTGGAAATAATTATTCAACCCCTTTGATTTGTACGTAAAACGCAAAGATATACAGAAGCCAGCGTTACGAAAATCTTGATTCGGATATTCACGAGCTCTGTTAATACGATGAAGTTAAGAACATTGGTCGTTGTGAAAAACTGAACTAACAAGACGAAGAATTGCGAGTACGGATTTGGGGGTTTCAAACGTTTTCAAGACGGCATTCCTAGCTAAGAAACAGGTGGCGGTGGGCGGCCGCGGGGAGGCAGAGCCCCGCATGCACCCCACGGGGGCAGCGGCGCTACCTGCCGCGCAGGACCTAGAGCCACACGCCCTTCACTCCATGGACTGGCTCTTCAAGAAGGAGCGCATTTATCTACTGGCACAGTTCTGGCAACAGGTGAGTCCAAACAACTTATTCTCTTGACATATCCGTCTATGACTCAATGCTGATAATCTCTAATAATAGAAAGTAATTCCAATAAGTTTATATTCCTTGGCCGCAGGTCTCTCCCACAATGAGCATAATACTTTATCAGCAATTCGACTACCTATTATATCACCTTAGCACAACTCCAAATAGTAATCTCCTGATCTCAAGTGTCATAATTAATTGTAGTAGGTATGCCATTTAATCTTTTGATCGACGATCTAACGCTAGAAAAATAACTAAAAAGTCCAACAAGATATAGCAACCAAAAGATGGTAGGCATTTCAAAGAACATCAATGAAATATTGCATCAGCCGATAATTAATGAAGCCAGGAACACGGCTTGAATGGACACTCCAAATTAATAGCACTCATAAGCAACCTGATAATCTAATTTTAATTCCCCCTATTGATAATAACGTACACGCGAATTCACCATAATTAACTGCCCCGGAGATAATTCAATAACCTTAAAAAATCGATCACCCATAGCTACATAACAGCGGTCAGTCATCATCTAACAACTACTGGAAGGTTTAAAAAGTAGCCGGAATTCTTTTAGACTCTTCTAATTGACCTTAATGTTGCTATCGAGTAATGATTGCTCGTAGATCATTTTATGTGTCCTATTAATAATTCGTTATATTAAATTTTAAGGTTATGTGTAACGGAACCATCTTGAAAAATCATAATTAATATTGAACTGATACCCCTCGAATCTCGTAAGACGTATATGAACGGATGGCTTCAAACCGTAATGTAGCGATGCGAAGATCTCTCGTAATATTGGATAACCCGCTGAAGCAGTGTTAGTGAATATTTTCAACGTTTGATATTTAGGATCAATTAAAGTTGCTGCATGCGATGTCAAATTCGATCCGATAGTCAATAGAGATTAGTTGTAATTTGATTAACCTTTTTCTTCTGCCACTGGCAATGGTTGGCTGGTTCGATTCCGAATTTGTTTTCGTAAAAAAGTTGATCATGTATGAGTATTGTAAATACCAAAATAGTAAAAGTAACTATGGGATTTGTTGAAAAAGTAAACTAGCTTAGCCTTCATAACAAATCAAGCGTAGGCTAACGTCTAAAAACAGTCATTTCGATTTAATAGTTTTTTACGTGAAATATTATCTTTAAGCTAAATTTAGCGTGAAATTAAAAGCTTTTTGTATCATCAAAAGTTGAATGTAACGTTATTTTGTAAATACAACTTTTAACTTATGATAATAATCAATTGTGAGTTTTTTGCGGTCACAATATGATTTTTCTTTTTTTCGCATTCCACATCCTCTAAAAAGGTATTCTTTATGGTCACTAAAACAAAAATTCTCGTCTTTATCATTTTCTTCGTCTGCGATAAAGTTGGTTCACCTTATTGAGATTATCTCCGCAATTGTTTGAACTCCATTAATCGCTCAGATAAACGCACGAATACCTTTGCAATATTGGTTAAATGTTAGATTCCATACTCAGGTAAGTTTGGTTAAATTCAATGGCTGGATAGGTGGCTTCGGTTAGATTCCACGGTAGTGTAAGTTAGGTGAGCTCGTGGTGGTGTGTAATTGCCTACGTCACGGCTGAGTGGATTGGCTAAACTACCGTGTCGTTTCGGTACTCTGACTCTTCTGTCTACCAAACGAGCGAACAAGTACCTTTGCTTTCGGATCGCTCCATCTGATCGGCCGATTACGCGATTGGAGCATTCTGCTTCGATTTGCATGCCACTTTGTTGGGGCAACGGTTCCTCCCACTAAAGTCGAAACCACAAACCACACAAATTAGACTCTTTCTTCCATCGAAACTTACTTATCTTATAAAATCTTTCGTGTTTTCTCCAAACCCAAACCACGTGTTTACAATAAAGAACGTGAGACCACTCATATTGAACATTTAAGTTGAATACCATTTGAATTCCAGTTTTTATATCTCTTGTTTCATTACCAATTAGTTTGATTTTGATTCATTGAATAATAATCATGTTATTAGGTTGTTTTCGAGCTGGCGTCACAAGACCGATTAGCTACAACAATGTAGTCTGGTAATTGAATTATAATTCGACAATTTCGTTACAGATGATTGACATTGTAGGATGTTTTGAGAATCAAATTATACGGGTTTCCGAGGAATCCAGCATGTATCGAAAGATCACCAAAATCATTTAGGATAAGATATTTTTATCATAACAAACTGAAAAAAGAGCAGCTTTTAAATATACTTCTTGTGAAAACAATACCAACATTGCTACATATTGTCTTCACTTTAAAACATACCTAATATACTAATGTCCTTGTTTTTTGTTTTTTTATAGTATCAAGAATTAATCTTTTCTCCTCGGTGGCTTATATTGCTTCTCACAGATCGTTGTGGCTGTCTTATTGGAGTTCAGATATATGATCCGTAATAACCTTAGAAATAACACGAAGATTGTAAAGTTTTCTCCATTGAACGGCTCCGATAATGGCGGCCAATTACAGCGTTGCAATGTACAAAAAATGGGAATCGACACAAATCTATATTTAATTATGGCTGACGCCCCCAGTTCGCCTTCAAGACTTGAATGATTCAGATTTCCTACATTGTGATGAGGGAAAATGTTAAATCTGAGTTTTTAATCTCCAACAAAAAAAATACAAATGATTTCGTGTGGGTTTTTTTATTGTCTTACCTGAGTTTGTCTAAAATAATGGATTCGAATGATCATTAGGACTGACGAGAATTGGCATGTTAAATTTTCAATCAATTTTGATTAATGACTGCTTTTTCGGTATGTTTGTTCAGACACCAAGAGGAAGTCTGCTGAATTGTAAGATTTTTAGTCTAAAGTTTTGAAGGTCATCGGAAATGATCTAGAATTTATGACACATTCAGGTTTTTTGCGTTTTTTCAACACAAAAGGCTTTCAGCGATTGCTACACACAATAGCAACATTTTAAACTTAAGTATGGTAGTCATTATTTCTTTATTACAGCACCAATTGAATCATTTTACTTTTTTTAAAGATGTGTTTTGGCTAAATCGATTCATTAATCGAACTCCGATGTTCACTAGGATAACGGTAATTTGTAAAACTTTATTAAAATATCATTAAATATTTTTTTATACAGTTTGTAATACTTGAATTTCAATTCTCGTGAAGTCAGCGTATGATTGATAGAGTAGGTACACCTACTGGCACACACAGAAGGCGTAGCGAATTATTATTTATTATTGTGAAGCTCAATATTTTTAATTAAATTTATCCAAAAAAATACAGTACTTATCAAAAGATGCTACTATATACTTCAGCAATCACTCACATATCTGGCCAGGGAACATCTTGACCTGATAACTGCATGCGCATAATCTCATAATCAATAAAAAACGCTGAACAATATATATTTTTTTTATATAATATAGACATATTTAGTTGTTAGTACCCGGCTTTGCCCAAGTTTCAACACACATTTTTTTCAAATTTTGTGATTTTTTGAATTTATTGAAATTTTAATTTAATTTTAAGTCGTAACCGAGCTGAAAATAGTTGCATTCACCTACAATTTTTATGGTGAAGAGGTTTTACAAATTTAATGACGCCAGAGCTTACTGTTGCAATGGCGTTTAAAAAATCGATTATGTGTACACTTTGATTAAATTCTCTCTATGAAAATAAATCAATTACTTTGTTTACAACCACGATTTTTTATGTATTTAATTTTTTATAACCGACCGGTTTCGCTTAGTACAAGTTATAAAATTAAGCTGTTTATTAAACTTAAGCTGTTTCAGTTTTATTTTATTCCATGAGGATAATAATAAATAAAAATAATTATTGGATTATTTGTATAGCGCTGTTTTCTTGAGAAAATCACCTCAAGGGCTGAATGGAATCCAGTAGGATGCTTGTACTAAGCTAAACCTGTCGGTTAAAGAATATTAAATAAATAAAAATTGTGGTTACAAACAAAGTAATTGTTTTATTTTCATCAGTACTAAAAAATCTCTCTTTTTCAAACCTTCGATAATTTTTTGTTGAATTTTTTGAAATTATGATTTTTTTGAGTTCTGTGTCTAATTTTTCTTCTTCATTGTTTCTACATCTATCGTCCTGTCCGCTTTCCAATGCTCATCTCTCCCCATCAACTAATTGCGTCCATTTTTTCTTTTAATTTCAATATATTGTATCGAAACATCGGGTCCCTCATCCAAGCCAATTCGACATAGCACTTAGTGATTAATCAGCCTCTTCAGTCTGTCCGGTAAGACCCGGTCCGCTTTTGATTTTTTTCAACAGATGGCATTTGTATCTGTCACGGCAGGAATGTGCCTTATTATTATTATTATTATTATTATTCACAAATCGCCAAAAAGGTGTCGTTAGTACCGTGCCGAAAAAAGAGAAATTAATACAAAAAAAAAGTGGAGAACAGATCAAAAGATGGTGTTAAAGTACTAAAACAGTTATTCATACAGTGTGGAGTTTACAGCAATAATATCTATTAAAAGTATTAATTTTGGATGTCGGTGCATGGGTGCATGCGTGAAGTGATTGCGTAATCATGCAAAATGCGTAAAATTATTCAAGTTCAATGAACTTTTAATTTTCAAAAATTTATTTATTTATTCAAAAAAACAGTTTTTAACATTAAAAAAATTACTCTGCACATCTCACTAGGGCATTCCTGTATCAAGATGTGCAGCTTTACAATTATATCATTTACAAAAATACATATACGTAAACTTAATATAATAATAACATTAAATTTATACCCAAAAAAGAAAAGTTTATGACACGGTCGTTTCGAGACCGGTAGACAAATATAAACAAAATTTTAGTAACAAATGTACGAAAAATAAAAACAAAAATGTCAACAAAAGAAGCATTGGTAAGTAAGTTGGCAACAATAATATTCTTCTGTTCACTAAAATACAAGGTACCTGTGCTGGCTTATCAGACACAAGCATAGGGTAACCATACTAACAATTACAAATTAAAACAATATAAATCATATCACACAATCTATAAAGTACTTACAAAAATCATGTTATTAAAGATTTTGCAATGACCTTGGTGTAAATATTTTTTCTTATAACTACCGTAAAATTGTGACCAGGTTGTGACTATTGTTTTTTTTGTATTTTCTCAGTAAATAATAACTTGGATTTACCCATGTCACCCCTTCTTTCTCCTGTAAACAAAAATGTATTAATTTTAAAAAAAAGAACAGAAGTACCGATTCTAAATTCTAAATTTGAAATTTGACATTGCATTAAGTTGATGGATTAATCAATTTATTCTCGAATCGGTCTCAACTGAGATGGATACTGATTCGTGCGCCGGGGTCAAAAGAGTGGGATTTTTATTAGGTAGTCGTGAAAGACAACATCAAAGCACGGCGGACAAATGATTTATTTTTTTGGAAAAATGGCCGAACTCGTCACCATGTGTCGGCATCGCTGCTTTAATGATCACCTCGAGGTATCTCCGAGCGCAGGTGCTAAACCATTGAACGCTGAACCAAATAAACAAAAACAAAAATTAAAACAATTTTTCGAATAGAAAATATACAGAAACCAAAACCTCTCAACTGCAACAAAAAACACTATGTAATATATTTATATTAATTTCAGAAAAAAATACTACATAATATTTTTTCACATATTTTCATCATGAGCTACTGTAACGTATCGTTGTTTTATAGGATAGAATACTGGGCCCTTAATCTCCAGTATTCTAACGAAGAAAGGATCTGGTAATATATTGAATAATCGTAGATTCTTATATACGGACGTTGTTTAATTCAGAATATAATAAACTGACAATACAAGTAACAAGTTGCCTAAAGGCCGTCTAGCGAGAGAATGAGCTCTTCGCGATCCGACAATGTAACCGGAGGCCGTTGGTAGCGTTCGGTTATGTTCGGTAGAACCCGAACCTACCCGAACCTTTTCAATCACCAAATACTACACTCTCCCTCCTTCAACTCTGAAGCTACTTTAACAAACATAGATATTTTACATATATAAATCATAACATATATACTCATTTGGAGCTTCAAAATATCATATCAACGATTAATACAATATAAAAATTTATTTACATTGTTTAACTTGTTGGGTGATACCGTTCAATAATTACTAGTAAAATATGATAACTTACACTTATCTTAACTTAACTTACATTATCCAATATTTTTATTTTATAATATTGTTTCTGACAAAATTACCAAAATTTTTTTTTTGCTTGTTTACGTGGTTTACCTCCCCTATCCTAATCGATCCCGGTCTCTAATCGATCCAGATTCCCCCTCCCCCCGCCTCGGGAGATGACCCTCCCCTCCCAGTGCTATCTGCCCCTCCCCGCGGGGCACACTGATGTATTTTTAATGATTTTTTTACTTTGGATCATCGGACGCTGATCGACGTCATTTGGCTCCACTAGATTATAGCACGTTTCCAAATCACCAAAAAACCAAACAAGCAAAAAAGTACACTCACCAAAAATCCAAATCTTCATTAAGAATCTTCTGCATTTTTACAATATTAATGATTCAACCTTTTCTGGAAGTGCCGTTATTTTGTTGACAATATTTATAAAATTTGATGGTTTGGGGTTTGGATATTAGATATTACCTGTATCAAACCTAATTAAAGGTGAAATCACATGGAGGCATGCAATGCGCCGTTTTTTATTCAGATTTCTTAAAATAAAAACTTTAATTTGATGATCAAAAAACTTACGTGGTGATCTTTTCGGCAATTGAATTCTTGTCTTTACTTGCCGACAAAATTATCAACCTTTCTTGTTCTGTCTTCTATACTCTCTAATTAATATGATATATGTATTTGTAAATAACATGAAATTTCACTGCTGGAGACAATCTAATTCTGCCTCAATCTGTTGCTGATTACTGCTGATCTCAGAAAAATAACATTGAAATTAAAAAAATGTTTTGCAAAATAACATGGAAATTAAAAAATATTTTGCAATTTAACATTGAATTTGAGAATAATTTTTCAAAATTACATGGAAATTAAAAAATATTTTGCAAAATAACATTGAAATTAAGAATAATATTTCAAAATTACATGGAAATTAAAAAATATTTTTCAAAATAACACTGAAATTGAGAATAATATTTCAAAATTACATGGAAATTAAAAAAATATTTTGCAAAATAACATTGAAATTGAGAAAAATATTCCAAAAAATAGAAATTTAAAAAAAACTTAACTAAATAAATGATGAAAATCAAGCCAGAATCGATGGATTCAATCAGAAAACGTTCAGAATCTCATTCCTTAAAGCCATCAATCCAATTCGGCAAGTATGTGGCCTGGTATATCGATTCCCATAGAATCGGGGAGCCATTGGACCAAGCCGGCCGGTCCCTTTGTGGACCGTGGGAGCCGAACCGGCATTCCCCTAGCGGTGTTGGACCCGCAGAATTATCGGAGGAATCCGCGACTCCAAATGGACCAACAAGTAGCCACGTCTCTGCTAGGGAACTGAAAATCATCTCGATTAGAAGAAATCCCACTTGATTAACAATGAGTATTATTGACAGACTTACCACTGTGAGAAAAGACACATTGTTCTTTTTACATCTATTGTCTACAAAATATGATGTTCAAAATGATATTTTTTAAGAGAATAGCTTAAAAGTTTCAGTCCCTTCAGTAGGTGATTTGATAAAATTACTAATGAAATATCATACGCATATTGAAAGAAAAAACCTATAATTTCAAATATTCTGTCACAAAATGGTGTTATAATCTCGGTATGGACTTGGTGTTAACTAACCACTATCTAACCATTGTTCAAATGAAAATCTTGTTTGATACGATATATTGCCTTTACCATATATAGATAGGTAGGTAGGTACTTCCCAACCTTCCTCTCGATCGTCTCTTGCCACATCCTTCAGCCTCACAATATTTCCGAAAATGAGAAAGCTAGAGTCCAAATTTAAAAAAAATGCATTAAATAATTAATTTCTGAATACTCCACTGCAAACCATAAATAATACTCAATCATGGAAATAAGCAATTAATACTGGTTTTTCTCAATTTAAATACATCTTTTGGACAGGGATATATTAAATGTTGTGAAACTATGTAATTCCCCACCAAATCAAACATTATATATAATGTAAACTAATATACTTAGTCAAAAAATGACGGAGAGCAGAATCAGGAGTGCAGGATTAATGCTGCTAGCTCATTAGAGCGGGCTCCATTAAAATACCCGTATAACAGACAGATATTATTCTTATAATATTTACTCACATATTCCTTAATACGCTCTATGCATACCTATAACTTACTGTAATTATCACTTAAAACATAATCATGTACAATCATCACTTCAATAGAAACTAAACAATAATCGATAGAAGTCGCAACACAAGATTGTTTGAGATGGAAATTAGAAACGATTATTATTGAAATATGATCTAACAATCGACAGATTCCAATAGGTTTCCTATGCGACAATATCAGATTTCTCCTAATCATTTCAACAACATGCGTCACCATTATCAATTCATTCCTCCATACTAAATATCTAAACACTTACGAATCGATGTATTCCAAATGTTACCTCCATAATATTCAGCGAGTACCGTAAATTGCACGGAGTTTAATATCGTACAAACTACCCCTATTTTAGTTCAGCTATCTGTCGTCAGAGCGCCGTGTTACATCCCCTAGTGTGATGTTACTTCCACCATTCAACAGATGTCTCTCATACAACCCTTACATTGTATTCTATTTAACATGGCGTCAGCTTATATTATTATTATTTATATCATAATACTACGTAATCTCATAACTGGAACTGGTTTATATCTTATTAATCTTGAATTTAACTCTTCTGGTGCTAATCAATAAAAGATAAAACAAAAGGTAATAATATATATTTTGCAAGGTTTAAAGATTGAAAGATACGTTTGTTATTAATTTATAACCATTTTCAAAGGTGATATAACTTATAATCATATTATTATTGTAATTAGCATCAATACAAAACAAACACTGATTACCTAGGGTGGAAAATAAAAAATAAAATGTTTAGTATGAAAACAATATGTAGTAATATTGAGAGTAACTCATTCTATTGTAAAATATACTCTTAGGACGGGTTGTTTCGGAGAATTTGAACAATTCATTAAATTTCATCGTTCATTTTCAAGTTCTGTTTTTATTTTAGTTTTGTCAAGCAACTAGCCTACAGTGATATAATAACAGAACTTGAATAGGACTTTCACAGAACCCGAAAATGAACGTTGAAATTTGATGAATTGTTCAAATCCTCCGAAACAACCCGTCCTTAACATCTCTCTGGTAGAATACAACCTTTAAAAATCGAACCATAGCTTCAAGTTCTAAAGAGTCCTAAAGCTCCAGTCCTAAAGAGTCCTAAATTCTCCAGTCTTTTAAAACAAATATCAACTCTGCTCTTGCCACTAATCCTCTAACATATGTAATATCAATCTAGTTATGAAAAGTAAAAGAGCAAATTTAAAATCAATGTCTAGTGTATTTACAATAGTGTTCTCTGCTTGCAAAGTCACAAACTTTTTAATAAAAGTGTTTTCATTTGAAGTGACCTCCCAAGTAAGTATGTTTTTTCTGTAACTGTTTTTAAATAATAAAATTAGATAGCACCTAGGAACTCGTAATAAATTGTACAGTGGAATTGAGGTGATTGTTCATAAAAACAGCACTGTATAAATCAACCAATTATCATCATTATTATTATTATTACTACCCAACCTTCCTCTTCGACATTTCCTCCTTCTTTAGTCACTCAACATACTTTAATGATTTGACGCACCGTATTCCCTACTGAATCCTGTCATTCTGAACTCTATCTGATGCATAATGACCAGATTTTCAACGTTTACCTAAAAAAATAAGAACATAGTTTCACTGGCTCCGCAATATAAAAAAAAAAGTTTGCAATACAACCAGAAAAAATAGCACATATATTTATAGAGTTTACATAATTCGCTACAAGCGTGCTGCTTTCAATTAAATCATCGATAACAATAGTGATTTATAATCATCGATAAGCTATCATTGATTCTTTACTGGGAATTTTATTCACAGGCCACTCATTACAGACCACAATGGTAGCCCGTTGATGACCGTTGATTACAAAGACAACTACTAATAAAATATTCTGCCGGATATGACAATTGGATTACCAAGCAAAACGTTATCTCGAATCAATCATTGAGAAGAATCAATGCCGTCTTTGGAAAGGAAAATTGCATTTTTCCATGATTGGCGCTTACACGTCCGACTGCGTTTTGACTTGTTAAGTTTCCTTCGTTATGAGTTATGATGGTAGTTAAATAAAATATAATTATCACATCCGATTCGAGTAATATTAATGTTATTTTAAGGCAAAATTTTGAATTTAAAAAATCGACACGTAATTGCAGCCACGTTCCAGGATGGTGGATTCCTATTTATGAAAACATTATGCTTAGCATACTATGAACCACATGCAATGAATGTTAGTATTTTTATTTACTTATCATATTCCGAAATAGCTCAATTTGTTGTTGACAATAATAAAGTAATTATGCTCAAATTGTAATGCATTATTGCTTTGATCAGATGTACATTCGAATTGGATTCAACAGCAATTCTATTTCCAGCAGATAAATATTAAACCATTTACGTAAATTATAAACCTTCGCCGGAACGCATTCGAAAAAAGATCTCACAGACAAATGCGGAACCACAGACAAACAACAGTGAATGCAGACAATAACCACAGCATAGAGACAATAGTGCAGCATAGACAATAATAATTATTATAGACAGGGGTATAGAGTGTGGTGTTCAGAGTATAGACTATAGACAACCGGAAGAGAAGCAACCGGGTGTAGAAATAGGTTTACGCAAGACAAAGACTGCACTTAATTAACAATGTGTTCCAAAATATCCACTCCTAATTAAATAACTGAGTATTATTAGTTTTCTTATTTTATGAAATAGTATTCAGAGAATTAAATAATTATACCCGTACCAATTGACGTAGATGTAGCCGAGGTGGAAGAAGTTAAACAAAACGATAATAATGGTGCAAGGAAATAGCCAAACAACGGAAATAATCGATGATATTTGTTTTTCTTTCACAAGTTTTTCGTAAAAACTGATATTTTGTCGAGTTTTTTTCTTTTCTTAACAGTCTGTACACATCCAGGCTTTCCGTTTCAAAATTTATTTGTTTCCATATTACGCCGGGGTTGTTCGGAAGGCTACGAAGGTATAGGGTGGGTGTGGGGGTGGGAATTCTGTTACCAAAGGCAAACAACCTGACAAATAATGGGGCGGGGGTGGTTGTATTTAGAATAGGATTGTACTGTGTTATTTTATTAGACCGATCGGGAATGGGAGATGCAATTGACAGGTAAATTAAATGCATTGAACTTAAGACCCAGACTTGCAACTTATGTCATCGAAATGTAAAAGAACACATGAGAACAAGGATAATTGCTTCAGAATTATTATATTACTAACTTGTCTAAATTCTGGAAATTTAAGTTCCAATTTTTAAAATGACGATTAAATAATGTTGTGTTAAAATATTATATGGTGGGTATTTTATCGCTTGTCTTTGAACTAGAGTTACACAGACAGACACACAATCGAAATTAGTACATTTGCTTTTATTTCTGTAAATTTTGAATATAATGGATTGTTTCATTTGGTGATTTAACTATTTTAGAATCTTTTGTTTGAATGCAAAACAGAATGTGAAATATAATTTATTCATCAAATGATGCCATTGAATGCTCGTGTTTCTGTGTCTCTCCCGCTGCATTTCTGCTCCTTCCCCTCCCCAACCTTTGCTCTTCTTGTTCCCGTGTTCCTCGTTGTCTTCGTTCTTCGTATACATCTCTTTTGAGATCTCAATGAACTTCACAATTATTCACACAACTCAATGCGGTTCTAGTCACGACTTAAATATCAAACAGCCCACATGCCTGATCTCGAAAAGACTCACGAATGCAGCAAGTATTGGCACTTAATCAAATAATTTTCACAAAAACATTCGATGTTTATCAACACCTAAAGAAGAAAACATTACTTTTTGGCAACTTCTTCAAATCGATTTACAATTTTGCCTACAAGCATAGGTACATAGATATTTGGCAAAGACAGCAATTTTAAGAAACTACATACATTACAATATCGAATGAACAACGCATTCCTTTTATTATAACATGTATTTTTACATAAATACCGCACAAGAGTCCCAAATTCCCCGAGTTAGCAAATCTTTGGCATCCCCAATTCAATAATTTTATGAAGCTGATAGAAGTAAACAGGGTAAGGGACGGGGAAGAGGAAAGTTTAGGAAGTGCCTGGCTATGCAGATCTGGTCACGAAACACGGCTCAAGCCATTTAAGGTAACGTTTCGATTCTTAATGGTCTTTTACTTATTATATGAAAATGATTTGAATTATTTTTAAATTTATTGAATTATATTAAAAGTAGTCGAATTCTATTAAAATTAACTGAATTGTATTTGAAAAAAATATATTTATTACATTAACCCCACACATAAAGCCCTGAAGAAAATAATTGACCACAAGAAATCTATGTCATCTTTGGGGATGCTGTGTGGAAAGTCTTTTTAAGGAAAGGAACGATAGGAAGTTCTAGGAAGGAAAAGGTTATGAGGGGTGGGTAGGAATCTGTGGTCAGCGTATTCAGGAGTGACGTAAGAATCCATCCCTCCCACTACGATGCAAGTCGATAGGTCGAGAGAGTCCGGTCGAAGACCTGGACAAACCTCACACCCGTGAACCCGGGCACTACTGCTAAGTAACCAAACGTATTGAACTAAATTAATTTATATTAAAATTAACTAAATTATATTAAAAATAACTGAATTATATTAAAATTAACTAAATTATATTAAAATTAACTGAATCATATTAAAATTAACTAAATTATATTAAAATTATCTAAACTATGTCCGCAGTTATTTAAACAAATTGAAGTAATTTATTTGCATTAGTAACAAGTTTTATGCAAAAACGAGCTTTTACGTATATATTTATGATCATAAGCTTTCGTTGTAGATCTTCAATTTGCTCTCCCTGTTTGTATGTAACGCTCTCGAAAGCATCACGAATTGATGATAGTATCCTCGATGTAACGTGATATGGTTACAGCGCACAGCGTCTGAAGTTAAACATCTCGCAGGGATTATTTACACAGTCACTTATCAAAAATACTGCCTATTGAGTAACAAACGCTCGCATACCGATCTATTGCGAATTCTTCAACAACTTTGTAGAACTAATGTTATATTCACCTTGAAAAAACATTTATTTTCTTACTGCCCGGCTTCGTCCAAGATTTTGTCACTTTAATTCCCTCAAACTGTTCTATTGGGAACATATTTATTAAAATCAATGTTTTAAAGCTCATCAGTTCATGATGGATGCAGAACCAGCAGTGTGGTGCAATTTTCGTTCACGAGTTTTATTGCTTTTATAATCGATAAAACTCGTATTCGTTTTTACTTTATTCACAAGAAATTTTGATTATCTTATTAAGAAATTGCAATTTATTTAGTGTTTTGGTAGAGTCGTCAATCCTACCAATCTCGCCAAGTGACGATTGGGTAGGACTGAAGTTTATTTCGTAAATTAACTGTAATGTTATCCTATTTCAGATAAATGCATATATGTCCGTGTGAGTGTTTGTGATTGCTATCAAAAGTTGATAGAATGCATTGTCATTGACAACGAGTGCACCTGCCGAGTTTCAGCTCAATCGGATGTTATAAAGTGAGATTAATTGTGAGATTTGCATTCATTCATTACCGAAAACAAAACTAAAATCAAATAGATCCATTAAAATAACATTTTCTCTATCTATTCCTTCCTAGCTTAATTCACCTGTGTCTATTTATAATTCAATGAGAACCTTTTCTGTAAGTAGTTCGGCAAAGTTCCGCCAGATGGGAGGATTGGTGTTACCACCGATTCTGCGGTGGAAACAAAGAACACTAGATAGTGGATCTTGCCGTTTACATGTACACAATAAACAGCCCACAAACAATATTACTGTATAATGATATGTTACGGAAGCATTTGTTCTAAGGGTATCATACTCGACTATGTACGAGACGTATAGCCGAGATACACGCTCAGATTGTTGGTCCAAACATACTGAATGTTCGTGATCCGATCGCGTTTGGATACTGAAATATCAATAACACTGTTCACACGTTGAATTCTTAGTTATATGTCAGAATCATGTCATAAATAAAACGTATAAACATTACAAAGGTTAGCTTTATGAAATTGCACGAAAATTTTACATACTTATCTGAAAGTCCTGAAATGTATGCCCTTTCGTTCTTCCACGTTTTGAGCTTTCAACCTGTTTAAATAAAATGTTTAGATAAAATTTTCAATAAAGGTTTCAATAAAATGTTTAGATAAAATGGTTCAATAAAATATTTAAATAAAATGTTTAGATAAAATAAAATGTTTAAATTAAATGGTTAAATAAAATGTTCAATAAAAAGCGAATACTGATGTGAAAAATCTTTTAATTTTGTTGCTTCATTAGTACTTATTTATAAGTTAGCTTGGTGGTAGTTTGTTTAGCAATTCTTAAAATTATACTAAACCCTAATTAAATGCACATAATGCGAAAAATATTTACAAAGTTAATGTTAAAATATCAAACATACTAATTTCGGTTATGAGTCTGTTACTCTGTGAGTGATTGTAACTCTGGTTCAATGAACTCGGATTTAAGTGCCATTTTCAAAATTCGAACTGATTTTGTCAAGAATTCAGACAAACGATAAAGTACCCACCTGTACTATAATTTAGATGAAATTAATTAAAATTGTCATTTTCAAAATTGGAACTGATGTGTCGAGAATTCCCTTCTATAATGATCTTTCTGTCAGCTTACGTTTACGGTTTTAAGTAATAAATCAGTAAGTTTTTTTCTTTTTTTGGTATTGTGTTTGTATTTATGGCTTTGATAGTCTTCAGTCACGCATGCTTTTTTACCCCATCCATTTCAAACACCCATTTACTCAAAGAACAGAAAAAACCGATACCTACACAAAAGAGCAACAATTAAGAGAGAAGCATGGAGGTATTCGCTGTTCAATCACCCAGCTTCTCTCATCTCTAATCGCTATACATCTCCACAATCTCCACCACGCAATCATTATCCATCGCTATTATCCCTCGATAGCTTCCGATACTCCAAGGATCTTGTATACTTATCCTGCTCCACTTTAGGGTTGGGGTGTTTTCCGTACTCTCGCTGCGGCTGGATCTCGTATCCTATTCTGTATCAAGGATACAGGATACGCAGATCACTCTCGGTCCTTTCGAATGCCATTAATCTGGATTCAATACTTATTGTTTTCAAAGCGAGGATTAAGACGGAACAGAATGTATTTATATACACACGGTTTATCGTATGTCTCTCCAATCATTTGTGCTTGTTCACATTTGCTCCGTAGAACAGCGGTAGAAATAGAAACGTTCTCGAACAAAATGAATTCATAATTTAATGCAGGTAATTTGTTGTATTAATAAATTTGCTTGCGCTACTGTATCCCAAGACACAAACAGTCCGTTTCAAACAGGTTAACGCACCCACAAGAAGACAAGCAAGCTGTTTTAAATGTATACAGAATACGACGGAGCCTAAAATCGTCACCTATCTTAAAATCCAGCTGGTGACACGATGTTCGATCAAAACATAATTAAACCTCACAATCTCAATACAGAAATCAGCATTGATGTTCACATCAAAGGCCAGCTAATTGGATGTAAAAATTCTAAGTATTTCCACTGATAATCAAATCAATTACGATCGATATTTTATTGCTTTGGATCGTGCTTCGGGTCCACGGTGGCGAGTGGATGCTGTAACCTGTAACAGATTTTATCTCGGGGTTTAAGATTCCTCACCAGATGCGGCGGGTCTTTTCAGAAAGCTAACTTGGTAGCACCTCCCGCGGTTAACTTCATATTTTTAGGGTCTATTTTTGTTGTTTTTTTTTTATCGGGCTTCATCGTAATCGGATTATCGATGATCCAAAGGGTTAAACCAATAAAAAAATCAGATACACATTTGTGTAAGTAATAAGTAAAATCGTTAAACCTGCAGTATAAGTTGTGTTGTGTAGTTGTAAGGAGCAGGGAAGGGAGATAAATAGTTCAGATGGGGGTTGAGAGTATCTGACTATTCAGAGCTGGTCACCAGCAAATCTTTGATTCCGAATGTTGGTCTCTCATCAGGCCGAGAGTATCTAATATCAACCACTCGGAATTTTTCATTTGACTCGATTTTTTTTAAAGATTTCTACATTTTTCTACGCGTAACAGCATTATAACGGTGTTTTTTCAAAAGCGTGTCCATTAATTCGTGTTTATTAATAAATGTTTGTATCCAATACAACGACTCTTTGTTGATAGTTGGTGTGATTAATCAGACTTCATTCTTATCTCTGGAATTTGGAAAACCGCCAGAAAATGCGGACGCGACCACAGAACCACGACCAGAGATGATATACGAATCAAAATATTGATAAATAAATACATTTCCTTTTATTTATTTCCTGTTATAATTGACGTTTGGATTTAAACACCGTTTTCTGCAGATCTTTCAAAAATCTCTGTTCTACGATTTGTAGGATTATCAATAGGTATCATTCGTTAGATCCTAATTTTTTCAACAGATATTTTCAAATATAACACTGAAACTTTTATACAAAATCGATTTGCATAAAGTAATTAGTGATGAATGCAAATTAACACTGTTACAACAAACTAACTAATTTCTAAAAGATTTTATTTATTGACGAAACCGGTTTGCATATTCTATTAAAAATAATGTGATGGAAACAAAGTTACAAGGTTTCAGTTTATAATTTTTCAACATTCAATTTTAAAAAAAACCAATAAAAAGGAGCTAGTTATTGAATGAGTATGAAAATAAATGCCAGACTTTCTTATTGAAGACATATTTTGGAGGTAAAGATAAATGTATTTCTGTACTTGATCGAAGCTTGCTCTACCTTTCAAAATACAAATTGTGACAGATGGGCACGTGGAATTTATTTGAAGTTGAACAATAGTGTTTCTAAAACAGTGTATACCTCCATTTCTATAATTATTGAACACCCAAACAAAGTAAAACAAAAAAACAAAATGCGATGTTTGCTCTTTCAGATTTCAACCATTTAAATTTTGATTTGAATGGCTAGAATCTATGGATTCTGATAATTAAAATGATTTAATGCGGATCATTATAATGTTTGAAGTTTTAGAACAAGTTGTTCAAGCAACCAGTCAGGTTTTTTCTTCATTATTTGACATTCCATCATTGGTCCGTGATCGAGATGTTATCGGTGGCTTAGCAACCGTTTGAGCGGCTACTGTGTCGGTGGCATTTAAATATCGAACACTGTTCGAAATATAATTTGATGTGACAGTTTGAAAAATATTCAAAAGCCTTTTTTATTATTATTGATTTTTTTTATTTAGATATGCAATAATCGCTCCTTAATCTTTAACAGTATCATGTTTCACCATAATTAGTTACTTAATAGAAAAAATATTATTATCAGCACTTTTTCGTTTTTTTTTTTTATTAAAGGTTATACGAGTTCGTTTTTAAAAAGTCGTTGCTAATGAAATGGTATGAAAGGTATAAATGTACCTTCTTATATTCATTAAAAAGGGTTGGTCCGCTTATGTATATGAAATTTGAATAGGAGAGCACCCCAAAAAACGGTAATAATCTATCAGAAAGGATATTCGTAGATATAAAAATATATATTTCCGAATTCATCACTCGGGGGAAACGAATTTTAATGTTTTAATTAATGAAAAGCCCTTTCCCTGTGAATGGGTCGCTTCAGGTAGAAAATATCCTCAGATATGTACGGGCGGTTGGTCCGTTCATACCCACTCTCCCCTTTCCGCCTACAAATGAGAACACACTTTCCGAAAAGAGCATACTGTGGGGTGGGGGAGGCCTGCCCGCCGCGGACCGCTTTTTATATTTGGTACTTTTTTTTTGTTTTTTGTTTTGTTTACGGCGTGTTTTTTCTGGCCCGCAAATATTCGCGGGACGGATGAATGGGGAAAAGTGCAATAAAATTGAATGAATTCAGAAATTTTTGATCCAGACGTACGTAATGGGCTCATCTCTCCCGCATTGGACTCTCATTGGGCATACACTGTTCTGTTTCGCTTTCGTTTTATTCAGCGCAGTTATTTTTTTCCAAATTCAACAATTGGCCAGTCAAATTAGACAGCCACGAAAAATTCAAGTATTTTTTCCCTTTTCCCAGTGGAATCCAAAATTTAAAAATAAATTTGTATGTGTTCTGTCGTACATCAAAATAAATGCAAAGTATGAGTTTTCTTCTCATTTTTCTAACTAAAAAATCAGTCGATGCGATATCCTTTTTGTCGCTCCTTCCCACACTCGTATGTGCGACTACATAGCATCGAGACTGGATTCATAGGCGGGTCCATCTCCGAACGAGTGAGCCCTTGAACGATGCAATTATTAAACGCTGAACGAGAAATACTTTTCGGCTTTTCTGGCAAGACGGGGCCGGCTTGAGGTATATTGGACTAAACTTCAGGGAATTTTCGAACAATTTTCTCAACTTTGGATTAATGTCAACGAATTATTCGAACCCATTCATTGACTTCACAGTCCTTAAAAGAGTCTTATAATATTAATGAAATTATCTCAGCAACACCATATTATTCAATTTAATATATATACAAAACTCTTAATACTAGAGATCTCACTGAAAATTTCATCACTTTCAACATGTTAAAAAATAGAGAAAATAAAATATTTATTTATTATTACTAAACGTCTCCTCTCATGCAGGTCTCTTGCTGTCTCGCTCCATTTCCTTTTCCCAAAAATGCAGCAACCTTTTCCTAAGTAATATTTTTTTCAGTGATCTTTTTCTAATCTTACCGGCTGCGCCAAAACTTATTTATTTGAGAGTGTAGGGTTGAAAGAATCTTCGTTACATGACAAATAAAAATAAGTATTACGATGCCCGAGGACTATGCTATCGGATTGTTGGGGTGAGAATAAAAAATTCTGAGCAGATGCTACTGTATATAAACATTGACTGTTGCTGTCTTACACTAATATTGCAAGTCAAACAAATAATTTAATTATCCCACCATAAATTTTGTGAAAAGTTAAATGGCATGGCCAATTCAGTCCTGGGTAACCGTCTATCATCGGGTCTGTACTGGGGTTTTAAAAAACGCTAAGCTATGGGGGGTGGGTGGGAAGGAGATATACGAGAAATGGAATACAAAGTAGGAGCGGCGGTAAGGTGGTGCGTTCATTTTTTTCATTATTAATTATCATTTCGTTTCATTTTTTGTGGCACTTTTTATCTCGTCTCGTGAGACTCTCCTCTCATGTGTTAGTGTATAAATCTACCTAGTGTTTTTAGCATTGTAGGGGTAGAATGGGGTAAAGCCGTTCGCCGGGTGTCCTCGGTAAGGTGGGGTGTGACCGGTCGGGGGGTATGAAGAAGAGCAGTGCGAGCAGATTTTGCATGCAGACATTAATAATTGTATCTCCCGGGTTATTATTTATCTTTGTGCTGATACATTGGGAGATTTCCTTTCATGTTCAGACTTCCCATACCGTGGCGTACCTTTCTCTGGTTCGGTTTTATTGCTCTTTATGTCATTGAAAAATTACGTTCGCCGTGTTCTTTAGACTAGCATTTAATCGTTAAATTACAGACATAACACAAAGGAGCTTTTAAATAAATTAACTAACAAATATACTTCTATCCATAACGTTAATACCTACATTTTCTTAGTACATAAATGTATATTTTAAATGCAATTTTGTGTGTTGTAAATGTACCTAGGTGGATATTTCTAAAAACCTTGTCTTTTCAAACATAATCACTGTGAATCTCGTTATCGTTGCTGTGCTCTTGTATTTTATCATTTATATTGTTATGTTATGGTTAGGTTAAGTTTTTTTTTGCTTTGAACTTCGTAAGGTTTTGTTGATTCGCTCGAATTTGTTTAGTATATGAATAAATACCCGTGCATATATTTTAAAAATGAACTTCGTCTAGTCGTTAAATTCCAATCTTCAATACTATTCCCGGTCAAAGATATTCCATCGAAAAGGCAGGCAATAAGGAAGAGGCCAAACAAATGGCGCTCAAGAGGTCTCGCTATAAATCGTCCATCAAAGGGAAGACGTTTGAAAGCAAACAACAAACCAGGAACCACCCTCCAAGAACAAGTGTAATCCAAATTCGATCAAACGCCACCGAAACATCCCCTAGATTTTTCCAAAGTGGGCACCGAACCGACCCTTACTGAATCCCCGGAACCGTAAAAAAGAGACATTTCCGAAGTTTAAGGGGTGAAGAAAAAAAAAGAAAAAAGTTTTACGACGTTCCGATCGAGTGATTGGTTTTAAATAAACTTCTGAAAATAAGTAATTCGTCTAATTTAAACGAGTTTCTGCATTTAGAGCCTTCAAAATATAGTATCTATTCGATATTCGGTTGATTTGCAATACTTGATTTGTCCTCTTATATTCTACAGATTTTCGTCGACATAGTTTTTACTATGGTCTTTAGTAAAAATATGATAAGTGGACAATTAAAAATATTCATTCAACATTGAAATTTGCTCCTGTAAAACAAAAATGAATATGGAGGTACACAAACCTTTGTTAATTACGTTTGTTAGACACATCAAGGTTTTATCAAACGATAGAGGACACAAAACTTAATAAAATGACATGTTTATCACAACATTACGATATTTGCACGTACATAACAACAGTATATTTAAATGAATTTGAAAGGCATGGTAACATTTGAATTTCATACTTATTTATTTATTGAAAGCTCGTAGGGCTTTTACAAACATAATACGTATTAGCTCTGCAAGCAAAGTTGTAAACTTTTTAATAAGTGTGTTTATCTGAAGTGACCTACCAGGTGCATATGTTTTTTCTGTGTCTGTTAGTAAAATTAGAGAGAGCTTTGGAACTCGTAATAAATTGTGCTTCGCCTCTGAGGTGATTCTTCACAAAACGAACTTGTACAAATTATCTAATTATTATTATCTGAATATATCGAACAGGTCTGTATTGGCAGTTCAGTGAAATCGCGCTTATGGGGATGAATATTGCTATGGTTATCTCATTGGAAAAGATGGTGGAGACGAGTAGATTTAACAAGGACACTTATGTTTATCTTCACTTAGCATTTGAGGGCAATCGATCAAGTTATTCAGCAACTTAAAGAGTGTAAGAATATTTATAGTTATAATAGTTCTAAGAGAAGAAAGTACTGATAGTTTTAGATTTGATATTTATGTTTTGTGGCTGATATGCAGGTTGTCTTAACTTATATTGAACATATCTAAGAAACTTCCAAGATGCAAGTGTACTCATTCACTATACAGGTGACCACCTATTTATATATATTCTAGCTGCATTTAAACATTTTAACAGTTGAACAGTTGAATCACCTTTCCAGAACTCCCCCCATAAAAGTAGCTGTAAGTAAGAAGTTGGGGTGGTACTTCGAAGAAAGCAGAAGATGTCTAAATCGTTCCCAATAAAAATAGAAGAAGATCACTTCCTGGGAGGGGTGACTAAAGGTTCCCACGCCAGGGGTTGTGGGATGGGGATAGGACGTGATCCTGCTGTGGTGAAACATGGACTTTTAAACACCTCCTCAAATAAATGTATCGGCGAGTTGAAAGGAGACTTAAAAGTTTTTTTAAGAAGTTGGAAGAAATTCTGGGATAAGAATATCTATGGATAAAATCAATAAAAAATATATAAAAAAATACTATACGAAAAATAAATATTTTTTTTTTGAGATTGTGACCATATTTATCAATGCCACAACTCTTCAAAAGTCGTATCCGTAACTAGAAAGCCTCTAGTTACGGATATTTCTCTAGTTTCTCCGCAATTCCGATTTATTGGTATATTTTTACAAACCACCCTAAACGCTCTAAACTACTGTGTGGTAAGTACTAATCACTAATTCACATATGAATGTACATTGTTTGGTATGTTGGTGGGCAGTATCATCATTTAGGGTGTTCTTTTTTTAGCATCATTCAAAAGTCTGAAAAATAAATAAAAAATTTAAGCTTTCCAACCTGTGGCTCGAGCGCCATCTATCTGCTCAATGGGCTACTTCGACAAGTGAATTCGGAAGGGGGTTGAATAAAAAAACCCCAATTTACGTGGGACGATCCGCTCTATCATCGAACCCCCCCCCCCTCCCCTTAGGATAAATCTCCTGCTAGACAACCCCAATTCACTGCTTTTTTCTGGGGTAGGAGGATTTCGAGGCTCGAAGGACCACATATTGGGGTGTAAGCACTGCTACGAATCGAAGATTATTATTTCGTCTATGCGCTATTCGGATTTTTGAAGAGTTTGTATTGTCTATGGAGATTTGAACTCCGGTGGAAAATTGGGGCTTTTTGCAAGCTTTTTTTAAATCTTTCATTTCATTTTGTGAATAGTGGGATGCTGCCCTATGAATCCTGACAACCTTTGCCCTTTCCACATCAAAATATAATATTTTCCTGTATCTTCTAGTAAATTTCCAACCATTTTTTCAGCTTTTAATTTATATTTAAAAGCTTTAAAATGTGTTCGTGTCAATCTTCTATTATTTTTGTTTTATAAAATAAAATAAAATCAAACTGGACTCTTTTAAAATCCTTGCGGTACTCCCAAATGTGTACTACTGACTTGAATTAACGAGCTAAAAGACAGATTCCAACGAGATGTGACCGAACGTCATCTGGTGCGATTTATCGCCTCGGATGTGATGAAAAATAAATTTACTAAACAAATATGTTTTGATCATAAGTCACTTAATAACCTAACTGTTACTAGAAATCCATTAATACAAATCTAATAATAAGTTCAGCTGCTATAAAAATTTCAAAAAAACTATTCGTGTAACTGTTTTTCTAACTTCCCTACGTCATTCATTTTTACCCAACGCAGAGTAAAAAGATGTATAATGGTGTTTGACAGCCAAATAAAACAACTAATAAACAATCCGTTCTTTTCTCCTCTGTTTCAATATTTATCTTCTCACATAAATAAAGCTTGTCTGCTTAAATCTTCCCCCAATTCTTTCCCGAAATAAAGTGTCTGTGATAAAGACGTTCTCTTCCTTTATTTCTTTATTTGGCGGTTCTTCTTTCCTTCCTATTTTTTGTCCCTCTTTCGATATTCGAAGAGGGGAATCTTTTCTTTCCGCTTAAGTGACAGATCGATCTTTGCCCATTTCTACTCCTCTGTGACATTATTACGTGTTCTTGTTACTTGTCTATTAGGTACCTATCACCATTTTTAGATTTTAAAAAAACACTAATTCAAATGCACTAAAAATTTGATATTTTTGAGGTTAAATTGAAATTTTCCACCATTCTAAAGTCAAACACGTCCAAAAGGGGATTTTAAAAAGGCATTTATCATAATTAACGTGTCAATAATCCCGGTATCGATACAACTGGACTTTTTTGCTCGCGACAGTGACGAATCAGGCTTCGTATCCGCGACGCAAGGTGGGAACGTCACGTACGACCTTCGGAATTCCGAGCGGAACAAAAAACAAACCGACCGGACCGCATGCGAACGGCACTGGCCCGTTCAATGGGCTCCCGGACTCATTACCTATCGGTGAGAAGTCTGCGAATTCCGCCCAGTCGACGCTGTGGTGACAATAATTATTATTACCTGCTCTTTATTATTGAAATCACAACTTTTATTAATGTCATTATATAAAGATTAGCGTTTAAGTGGAGATTATAGATTGTAATTTGTATATTATGTCAAATAATGACAGCAATTTAATGTGGAAACGCTCACCTTCATTGCGCATTTATTATATATATCAGACGACATTAAAAAAGCCTTTGTAAGGTGAAACAACTGTCTCACATAAGAACATAAAAAATCGTATTTTATTAAAAAAAAAATTGTTAAAAATATACACAAATGCTCATAAAGGCAAACCATTGTTAACACTTTCATCCTTTTCTCATAATTTTAAGAGTGCTTACAGCGGATTTCTCAACGGGAATCCATAGATTCGTGATAATGTTCTGTTTTGATCCTAATTCAAAATTGAACTTAATTCAGAATTGAAAAAAGCGAATCGAACGTTTTTTATTCGTATTTTAAATTTTTGTGTGTAAATTGGAAGATTTCATTCTTAATTTAATTTTAAAATTGCATTCTCCGGTCCAATCATAGCTCCGCTCCGTTCCTCTTCTCACGCATATCTCCTCCGCAGTCACATTTTTAGTGTTGCCAGAAAGAAGGCGGTCGGGCCGACCGACATATCGGTGAAATAACTCAAACAATTAACTGCGGGACTGCCTTTACCCGAAGCCGAGTGCGCATTTGCAATACGATCATTATATTCGGCGTCAATTTCAAACTAACATCAAACGGAGCAAGGCTGTCAACAAAAAAAAAAACTTTTGGAAAAATAAAAATTTTCGATCAATCAAAAAAAACCTCAACTCCGTTGTCTTTCAAGTAAAAAACAATGGCGTCCTAAATTTTTTTTAACACTGAATTTTTTAAAACTTCATGAAGTCATAACTCTTGATGGAAGTAAGGTATCAAGCTCGAAATTATGTCTTTCACTAAAAAATTCATACTTAATGAAAAAACTGTGAAAATTTCATGACGCTTGAGAGTTTTTGCTCTGAAAAAAAAGGTTAAATTATCTACCTTATTTAATGTTTTAAAATTAAATACGAAAATTTTATAATACATTTTTTTTAATTCACAACAGCACAACGCTATAGCATGCGAAAGTTCGCAGCCCTTAATAACCCTTTTGTCCCTTTCCTGCGGAGTTTCTCATTTAAAATTGATTCTAAAAACAATTCCGTGTCCGAGTTTTTTCGGGCATCGTGTGAATTTGTCTTTAGATCAAAAGCGCCGACCGTCCGTACAAGTTTCACCGCTTTTCCCAAAGCCCCGCGCTGCGATACGCGGGGAGGAACTTATAACCCGGCCGCGTTCTATGGGACGGTCGGTAGTACAAATTTCGCCCGGAATTCGCTAGGAATCCCGCACCTGAAGCGTTCGGTGTTTGTTTGTATAAAGCTGTGTTTACATTGGACGATTGGAGATACAAAAAGTTTCTTTCATAAAGCTAAAAAAAACACTTTTCTTATTTTGAAATTGATGTTACGCAACTGATTTCAAAATTGGTGGAAAATTTCGTAGTAATTTTAAAATTTACACTTACTCCATACAGGATGCCCTAAGGAAAATGATTGTCATCTTTGGGGATGTTTTGTGGAGGGTGGTTTTAAGGAAAATATGAAGAGGAAAAAGGTGTGTGGGGTGGGTGGGAATCCGATGGGTCAGTCTGTAAAAGGAGTGATGTATGAATCTATCCCTCCCACTTCGGTGCAAGGCGACGCGACTAGTCGAGGGATTCCAGCTAGATACGTCAAGATGGGAGCCAACAGGAGACCGACAAGAGCGAAGCAAGGCCAAAGGTAATGATGAAAATTACTGTCGTCGTGGTGTAAAGAAATAAATGGCTCACTATTATATTTTTCTATTTTAGTGGAGACCGCATTTGTGAGAGATTTATAGTCGGAGTTTCAAACAACTCTCGCTTCCATCTTCGAGTGATAATCGATCAATAGGGCCCGGGCGTAGGGAAGCGCTGTATTATTATTCCTATAACTAAAACACACCAGTCCAGGCTAAATCCGTCGCACCAAACTAAGATTAATGAACCGAGCGGAATATCCGAGAAACGGAAGAAAAATAAAAAAAAAATAATTCTCGGGACATACCAAACCCGAAATAAACGGGGACAGTTATTGCTTATTGGAAATTCCACGCTCGCACACCAACATGCTTTTCCACTCTTGTATTCAATCATTTCTATATCAACACATCTATATCGATCGAATAAATACTGAAGGGGTAAGCAACGCTGTTTTCTTATGTGGAAATACAACAATTGTTACAAAAAAAATATACAAAAAATTAAGTTTTGTTTGCCAAAAAAAAGACAGTATATCTCGGTTATAACAAGCACGCTTATAACGAAAACACGTCCATCGCTTAAACCAAAACTACCCATATTTATTTTTTTTTTTTTTTTTATTAGGTAATTTCAAGTTATGATGAAGTACAAATATAAAATTAGATTTACAATTACATGTTATTACATTACATTGAGTTTGTTTTCTTTTTAGTACATCTTGATACACCTTTTTTAGAGCAAATGCACGTGTTGAAAAGGCGGAGAAAAAACGCGTGTAAATAATAATTTAACATATATTTAACATAATTATATCAAATAGAAAAGGATGTAAAAGAAGGAAAGAGATAAGAATAAGAAATTAGAAATAAGAATAAGAAATAAGAAAATAAGAAATAAGAGAAAAGGATTATGAATTAACTCCTTGCCAAAACATAGTTTTGGGCTCAAAATTTTCAATTTTTGCCATTTATTAATTTTTTTCCTTTTTATTACTTATTTTACATCCGTCTAAAGACAATGAGAAGTTATTATTTCGATCTTGTTCCGACATCACAGATGTTCGCTTGAGAGGTTAGAGATAGTTAGATGTATCTAATTTTTCAATTTAAGGTAGCTCTGGGACAATGTTGGTCTCTTGAGATTTTAACGGCATTGTATGATGTTTTGGGTCAAGTAAGGTCCCCGTGATTAAATGGGCTTCAAGGTTTGTTTCTCCATATAATCGCTAAAGGTTGAACAAATTGTGTTTAGCGTATCTCTAGCGTGCCGAAGTGATCAATGATGCTATTTCGAAGCATCTTCCATTAAAATACCGGTAACTCTTTTATTTCTAGTTTTGTTTTTTTTATTAATTACCTCACTAGAGCAGCACCAATTTTGGGAATATTGTTTGGCTGAAGGAGAAGTAGGTACTTGGATATGCATCCGGACACAAAATTCACAGTGTGTTTTTTCACCGGGGCGATACTGAGAGTATCTTTCACCAAGAGGTGACAGAAGTCCACAATTATCTCTCCTGGCTCGAGTCCAGTGAATCATTGATTCAAAGCCATCCATCTCTTCAATTAAATCGCTCTTTCGGTTCGATAAGGCCAAAACGACTTATCTCGATATTGTAATCGAACGCACACTCGGTGCGATACTGAAAATGTCAACTTGATGTATTTGACGGCTAGAACGGAAACCGTCTACCGATATAGATGCTCGCTACAACGTGTACAGTCGACTTCGTTAGCAAATGAACTCCAAGTAAGATGAAATATGTTGTCTTAAAAATCTGTTACTTGTGACAGTCACACTTCTTAGCATGTTATCTAAATTGTAATATTATTTTTTTTATTTTGATTTATATTATATTTAAAATAAAGATTTATTTGGTTTGTTCATTTTGAACACAATTCATTACCCATAATTAATTCTATCATCAATGAAACCCACATTGGCATCAACGTATATTTACTAATATTTACACGAAAAAAAACTTTAAACTCATCCTAGTTGGACAGCCAAAGCATTTTATTTGTCAAATGTGTTTTTTGTAATAAATAAATAAAAAATACAATATGAACATGGGTTGTGTGAATTTATTAGTATTTTTTTACGTTCTGTTCAAATATCATCCAAAATACCTAAAGCGGTGATCACACTGACGAACCCAACTGCATATATGACTACATCCGTGTTTGTATTGATTTTAAAGTGTTTTCACTTTTAGTTTTTAAATGAAAAAGTCCATTAAAAAGGGGTTAAGAATCAAAATAAGTCTATTCATCCAGTCCATTCAAATATCGATAAGAATCAATACATCGAAAGTCCATTCAAATACCTTAAATCCATTAAAATATCGATAACTACTTATCAATGTATCGTAAGATCATTAAAATATCATTTATCCATTCAAATATCGGTAAGATGAATATATCGTTAGTCCATATGAGTATTGTTAATCGATTAGATCAAATATTGTTAATTCATTGAAATATCGATAAAAATCGAAATATCGTATGTCCATTCGAATATCGATAAGAATCAATAAATTATTATAAGTCCATTAAAATATCGGTAAGATTTTTATGAGATAAGTATGTCCATGGATATATTTGTAGTAAGTGTAGTGTTGCCATTTTTGCAGTCTAATGTACCACTGCAATACAGCACACAGTTCGGTATGTTAGTTGTGTACGTACAAGGTGCTCCCGACAGCAATAACCAATCCACCAGTTGATTAATTAAATCGATAGCATCCTGTATCAGTATATTGGCCCCTAGCTGTACCATTCACTCAATGCGCAGCGGTCGCGAACATTTTGCAAAAAAATAATCCATTTAATTAATCAGTCAAACTGTCCAAACCAACTATTCAATTTTCATGACCAGTTGTCGGGCTTTCACCCAGGCGTTACTGAACCAATTCTTTGCAAGCTAAGTCCTGTATTGACAATGGTTGGAGTTGGGACAATTCTGATATTTCCAATTTTTTCGTAACTTACTCATAGCACATCGTAAAAAAACTAATTTACAAATTCCTCTCCTAACCTAACCTAACGTAATTTAACCTAACCTAACTTCTTACTAAAAAAAGGTGTAACAAAACGCTCTAAAACAGTATTAATTTTATGTTTCTTATTTTCTTTTTTGTCTATTTTTCGTTATATTTTGTTCAAATTGAACACCAGTACAAGAAATTATTCCATTATTATTGTTTATAGTCCGTTCGCCTCTCCTGCCAGAAATCTCTGCACGTATCTGATGTGTCGCAGGCCGTTCAATGATTTAATGCGCAACAGCTGTTACCCATTCGATTAATGGCTATCAATAAAATGGTTTCGCCCATAAAGTCATCTACATATCACATCTACGGCGTTCGCGCTAATAATATCGCATTCTCCGCGTCAGCAGAACTTTTTTTTTAATAATCCGCACATAAATAATAGACATTTTCAATCGTACAAATATTTTGAACAACTTCCACTAATAGAAATATCAAATTGATACACATTTTTTTAACGCGAACAGCAGTGCAATATAAGTCATAAATGACATTAACTTTTCAACCGTTTTGTTCCAGATTAAATAAATTTCACATTTTTTCACAATGATAACCTAATCAACTGACTTCCGCTAAATGTTTCATTTACGTTACAATTTTTTATTCATGTCTCAAGCATCAAAACTCTTGAACGGTGAGTTCTGGAGTAATTAAATATGCACAGCATTTTCTTTCTGAAATTCAACGCGACTATTTTCAGTACACTACCTATTTTCCATCTTGAGCTATTAAGCTTTGTAATCTCCATTAAACTTTCAAAAAAATAAAAACATTTTCAAAATTGATTGTATTTTTTTAAGCTAACTCAAATTTTAGCTAAATATTAAATGCGCGAAAAAGTTAAGATTTTTGTTTATCAAATTCAAATTCAAATTCAAAAAAATATTCACTGCACATAAATACAGAGTACAAAGGGTATAGCTTATAGGTTACATCCTATTTCTTCCAGCTTACCCAACAAATACACATGATATTACATAACCCAACAATTACATGTTAACAAATGTATGTAAATAAAAAATAAAAAAAACAGAGGTATTTAATTTATGTAAGGTATTCATTTAAGGTGTAGTGACATTTGTTTAAGAGAAATGTTTTTAGTGATGATATAAATTTAAGTATGTCCTATCGTTATTAGTCATATAGTTTATTTTGACCCTTATTTATTGGGCTTACAACATTTTGACCTTGTCGTATAAGATTTAAGACGCTTCCACGCACTAATACATCACCTATCTCCGTCAATTGAACTCCAAAAGTGACATTGACGATCCAGAGTCAAGTGATCTACAATGGCTGTGATGTATCGGGTGGCCTGGCTCGTTTATAAGTTACTCACATTATTTATTATTGAATCAACGTGGATCGTTGGATATACCCTTTATTGAATCGGATTACTTAAAGCGATCAAGTGGTGATTGGACTGCTGTTTAGAACGTATTAAAAAATCTTCAACAAAATTATTTTTGACTATTATCTTTCAATATGCCAAAAAAGACTGTAACCCTCAATATTGAAAGTTTTAAAATTATTAATCAAAAATTGTTTTCATAAAAATCTGCTCACCCAAATTACAGACCGGTTTCAGAAGTACCCTTTATTCCCCAGGACAAATATTAAACTAATACACATATATTATATTCGAAGCACAGAAAGTAATTTTGTATCTATTCATCATTTATTATTGAACTATCTCTCTAGAGGTGATTCTACATAATGATAAAAGTTAAAAAATGAACAACTTTTTTAATAATTTCCAGAATTTAATAATTTATTTTTCCGTACAAACAGTTCAATTTCTTTTACCTGTAAACTACCTTAAAAGGTTGGAATTTCGCACTATCACGTAGAATCACCTCCTGAAGTTTGTTCCCTTTACACCCGGACATCCTGTATAATATATATTTTCAATACAGTATTAAAGAAATTTGAGTTATAAAAAATCCTGTATTTTTCTTTACTTATTGCATGAAGTGTTATTTATCGACTGGTCGGAGAGATGATAAAACCTGAGCAGCTCAATTGTTAGAGCGTCCTTCTCATTCCATCTCTACCAAATATTTATTCTTTGAGTAAACCCTGTTATTTATTTTATCATTTTTAACTAAGAATGCCATTAAGGCGGTGCCAATTTATTGGCTATCATAAACACTCACTGAGCAAACGGTCCAATCAAAATCTATCTGCATTATGACGTCATAAAGCGTGTCCTGGCGGCGATTTGACCCTTTGCGGCCGGCGCTTTATTACCGATTAATAAACCGCATCGTAAGGTCATAATCAATCTGTAAGTCGTTACGGCTGAAAGGGTTAAATCGGCCGATTTTGTAGAGATAACCAACTGATAATGCTCAAATAAACATTGCATTCAATTTTGGGGTATCTTTACACGCTTAACACCTTGAGTACTCTTAAATTTGCTCTTAAAAACGTTTTTTTAACAGGTTAAAAACTTGAACGGTTATCTTTAGCATTTGCACAATTTTTGTTTTATCTGAAAATTCTAGTTGAACGCGTTGGTTTTTAGCTTGCTTCGTTATTTCCATCATGAGCTGTGAAGCATTTAAATAACTGTCCAAATATTGGTAAAAGATAATTTTGTGTGTTCAGGCAGAAAAACATGCAATTTGCGATTGTGCTAAAACAGACCGATTTTATTTACTCAAAAAATCAGTCTATAACAGACAGTCCCAAAAGACGTCGGACCAAAGTTTTGACCCTGAGGAATGTGTGGTGACTGTGACCCCATGCGGGGTGGAATCTACCCCCGGGGCGTATTGGTCCCCTCGCCTATCAAACCTTGAGCAGGCAGCATGGGGCTAGAATAACCACAAAGTTGTGTTTCCGCAATTTCGACCAAAGGAATTCCGGTTTGGTTTTGGGGAAGTCCAGGAAGGTTTCCTTTGAAAATGCTTTAACAAGGAACAAAATATGGGGTTCGAAGTTACAATTTATTTTGCAAATATCATTATATTCAGTGGGTAGGTAAGTACCAAAAATGTCGATTTTAAATTATTCAAAATGTTGATCGATATTTTAATGTGGTTCTATTTTCAAACGATTTCTTCCGACCAACGTCGCAGAATCGGCCGATTGGATAATTGCGTGGGTGTGCGAGCGAGACGCCGCTCTACATCCTGGATACGAGCGTCCCTCTCGCACACCCCATTCAAGCCCCGAATCCGGATGTCGATTATTGAACCACTGTCAATTGGAAAATAATGGTTAAAATAATCAAGCGTTCGTGTATTAAGAACCTGCCAATTCGTCGAAAGGGGACAACATTCATATGCGACAAATTATCACGCTTACATTCAAATTCTTACCTTTTTACTGCACTACTATTATTTTCCGTTTTATTTTTATTGTGACGCAATATTTTAACATGTGGTTTTTTTTACATAAAATGTTGTGTTTCGAATAATATTAGGTGTTTTTTTTTAAATATCAAACGCAATATTTAAAAACAAAATAATAACACACAAGCCAGTGGAAGTATGGCATTCCTAATTGGGGAAGTATGGTGAGGTTGTAGTAAATATGGAGTTGGAGAAGTTGGGAATATGGTTGGAAAAAACCTGTCTACTCAGATGTGGTCACTAAACACGACTAAAGCCATTTCAAACAAATTTTAGAATCTCAATTATGGTGTTTCACCTGGGTAATAGTGAGAGTATATACAACTCTACCAAATTCAGTTGGTTATAATACAAGATTAAAAATCGTTTAAAAGAAAAATTCATCAAAACGCTTCTCAAAATTAATGTTGTTCAGAAAAGGACACTACATAAGATAATCCATTAGAGCGAAAGAGACATCAGATTATAAAGGGCTTAATTTTTGCTTTCTGCTAATCGATCACATTAACATGTGTTATTATTGCCTTTCCCATAAAGCGGCTAAACAGGATGTTTATAAATGTTTTTTTTCTTCTTTTTTACACAACAAGATGTATGTGAAAGAGGACTCATGCTTTTTTAATGTCGTTTTTACTACATTGTCAAACATGGTGGCAGTGTATTGAACTTATCTCCGTAGCTTTGTGGTTAGACTAGGGACGTTGTATGTGATGTTTATGATTTATTATTTGTGTAGTCTACTCCCAGTATCTCCATGGTGAAAGACTAGATCTTAATAGCCAGGTGCTTATATATTCCCAATATTCCTATTTTTATCTTCCCTCCACCCCCATCCCCTCCCCACTTTATTCATCATCACAAAACACCCAAATTGATCTAATGTCATCTGTCTATTTCTTTCTATGCGAGTAGCGTAGGCGACCCAGCTTCCACAAACTACTAATAGCAGAATAATGGATGCTATATCTGTGCAAATAGGTACTTAAATATTGTTTTTAGTAATACAAAGTATTTCACAATACGACTATGTACTGGCGACATACTGTATAATACATCTTGACTTTTATTCCTTTTTTATTTGAAAATTTGACACAAAATTTGGCGCGAAAACCCGCCGATTTCCGCCCGAAAGTGACAGTTCGCAATTCGAATAAACAGTTCTCAATTCGAATTTACGATTCCCATCCCGGTTCATTCGGCTGGAGTGTGGACCACATGTTGCCATCGGTTACCCTCGATAGATATATTTTTTTATTATGGCAACACCATGAATCACGTGTGTTTCAAATTGATGATGGAAGATTGAACGTGGAGAATTTGTAACAAAAAGGAGGTATTTAATTTAGAAAATTAACAGTACCTACCTACCTACGTAAATAAAGCTAATTTATTCACTTACACACGTAATCTATTTGCAGGCGGTGAAAAGAGAAACTAACAAAATATTTTTGAAATAATTTTTATTTTATTTATTTTTAAAATCTGCAATAACAACGTCCTCGACTGCACGTCAATCTGTACAAACAAAAAGTCAATCATTACCTGCTGAAATTGTGTTGACAACCAATTATTTATTTATTACTCTATTTATTATTTGATACTCTTAATATCGCCCTGGTGTTAGACCACCATTCAGAATTGAAACGTTACTTGAAATGGCTTTAATCGTGTTTTGTGACTAGATCTGAATCGCCAGGTACTCCCCACCTTAGCATCACAACTTACCTCAATTTGGGAATACCATAGTCTCACTGTATCCAAACGGTTGAGAGCAATTGGGACTCTTGTACAGTATTCACATTAAAATTCAAATTCAATTTTTAACTTAACTTAGCTTATAAAGAAGAAAAGCTTGACTTATTACAATGTGGTGTTTATTTGGTAAAGGCTCAAGGCCGGCTTTACAAAAATTTATAAATTTTTCACATTACATGATCGATACTCTGCATCCTTTATAGTTCTTTGTCAGTGGTTCATCTCTAATAATTAAAATAATAACGATCATGAAATGGGAAGATGTTAATGTAACGTTGAAATTTATGTCTGCGCGTTTTTTTGTCATCAATATGATCCTAGGCGATGCGATGGGTCGTGTTTATATTATCGGGGCATGTTAATGAGACGCGATGCATGAGAACTGAAGAAAACAATAAATAAACGACGATTTTATTTTATTTATTCGTGTGAGAATGGGTAATTAGTTGTTGGGTTACTGGCTACTGCTTTTAATGTTGCTTGGGTAGGTAACTACTTTTAATATTACCCTGGTGAAATATAGATGATGATTTCTTGGTATAACAAATCTAGGAGGTAATTAAATAACGTGCCTACTTCCCAACTGCACTTTCTTCAAAACATCCACTGAATTGGAAATCTCATATTCCTGTCAGCTTCGCATATATGGAACTCTCGTGCGATTATTCCATTAATTTAAAAATAATAATTTTTTAGTGATTGGCGGACTATCCTCTCTTCCTTAATATTACTCAATAATGCGTATATATCTTAATAAAAAATGCTCTAACTAAATGGTTGGTTGTGTATTTTTTTGCACAAAATACTTCACAATAGTGTGCAATTAGTTCATTTGATCGTGTCTTTCAAATATAATTAACAATAAAACACCAAAAAAGAAAATAACGATCATAAAACCACCATAAAAGTAAATAAAATCATTAAATATCTCGTTCCGAGTCGCCGCTACCGCCATCTACCGCCGCCTCGCGAAGCATTGCGAATTAAAAAAATCCAAATAAAATCGACAGTCCGTAATCAGCATCAACATCACTAGTATTACTGAAGGCGGTGGGCGGAGCGATTATATCGGCGTCCCTCTCGCGCTTATCGATCCGAATGCAGTTTTTCTATCGCGGTCTCTCCTCGACGCGATCGGCTACGCCCACCGGCATTGGTATAAATGTACATTATATGGAATCGATACCTCCTCGCCCTGAGATTATATCGTTCCGGATTTTCGATAGAGCTGTCAATACCGTGACGGGATTAGGTACTAAATACATAACCGTTACTTTATCGTTATATAATACATTCATCGATATAAATTTAAATACAGCTTTCTTTTTACCCGATGTATTAAAATTTTAAAAGCACTCTTTATTCAATAAACTACGCAAAAGGTTTAAATTTCGGGTACTTTGGGGTCTGTTTTCAAAATATCATTGCCAACAACGTTATTAATTTTTTGTCATTCTATATTATTTTTGTCAGGTTATGTTCTCTTTCACAATTAACATCACTAAACAATGTCTGTTCAGAGACGGGTTAGCTGGAATCTTTAAATACACACATCTTAGTAACTTAGTAATCTACCATTCAACATGTTTCTTAGTCTCCGTAAGGGCTAGCAGATGGTGCAGGGCGCCACAAACTGCATATTATTTTGAGATTCATTGTCTATAAAACCTACAAACAATATAAGCAAATATTGGTTTTATAAAGTAAAGAAAATTATGTTAAAATCAAACATTTTAATATTCTACCTAATTATTCAAAGCTTTATCTCAGAACAACGCCCATCAAATTAAATGCGTTGTTGCATCTTCCTCCATCCCGTTTAATTGGATGCACATTTCGATGCTGTCTCTTTTCTTCTTAAATATTAATACACGAAAACTCGTTATCAGTGTCTTATTTCACTTCACAAATATTTTATTTTATCTCGTCCATCCCGTTCTTGCGCGTTGAAGTCGTGATTGTATTTTCATTGGCATCTCGCTCCTTCTCTCATCTCGATATCATTCAGACAAATAATGGCCTTGTATGCAATTTAATTAGAACCTGTAGATAGTACTTATCTGCAGAACCCTGTTAAGTGAGTTCATTTATCCGAATTGGAATTAAAGTAAAGTTCCAGCTGCCCGGAGCCAGTGGGACTATGGCGTTCTCATTTTGGATGGAGATAAGGCAGAGGAAGGTTGGGATGTACCAGGTTCTTCGGATCTGATAATTATACACCGTGAAATCCATTTCAGGCAAAATTTCGAATATAATCCTTGTCACTAGGGAGGGCGATAATGATAGTAAATACTTCTTTGCAATCCAAATACGAAGCCAAATCGACGTTTTATCCTTGAATTAATGTAAGATAAAATAACCGCGTTTTATTGGTTTACAATGAGAGACCAACAATGAAATATCTTGCCGTCTCATCCCTCCGTATTGATCTTTGCACTATTTCTATCTTGCTTTCACATAAAACCACTTTTTATAGCAATGAATTTAATTACAGTCACGTTCAATCACTGAATAGATAATACACACTAGGAATGCCTTTCACGTAGATTTGAACGGAAACAAATATTGCCACTGACTTACTTTTTTGCAGTGGCCTTTCTGTTCGTAAATTTGTTGCAGATCCCTCTATTTTGCGAGCGTTCAATCTGTTTATGCAAATTGGTCGTGTTTCGTTTTGAAATTGAATGCGCTGCTGTGTTTACGACTACAAAAAACACATTTCACACCTTTTAATAGTGAAATAAGACCAACAATGAGCGAATTAAACAAACTACAATAAAGTCTGACTCATTCGAGGTCTGCTCCAGGAACAAGTAACAATACCTTGTTGCAGATTTATTATTAACTAAATCGGCACCTACATAATAAAACTTGACAATGCACATGACCGCAATAAATTATGTAAACATATATAAACAGTATTATAGCCATACCGCTGGTAGTTCCATTGTACCATCTCCTTCATTCTCATAAATGTTGCGAATGTGACAACAGAATGAGTTGTTACAAGAGAACTCTCAGTTTTAGGACTCAAAGCTCAATTTGAATAGGTAGAGACAAAATGCTGTTCATTTTTGTTGTTCATTAACGTACCTAACTAGTTCATATTTAAGATCCATTGTAACCTCTGCCTCTTTCTCATAAACAGTGCATGTAACTGAGAAAGAGGTTACAACGGAGTTTTCAGCAGCATGGCCTTCTTAAAACATTTTCATAGTAGAATCGCTTTAAAATATACCTACCAATGATAGCTCCATGATAACCTCTCCCCTTTTCACATACCCAAAGCATATCATAGAAAGACAGTTTACAGGAGACTTCTCAATTCCAAAACTTTACTATAACCATCGAAGCATTAACTTGAGTAGTATTCATTGAAATTAAGCATAGCCCCGTGTCACAAATGATTACCAAGTATTTACCTGTGAGAACGTCGCTCTGCCATTGTTTTCCTCTATTTTGACGTGTAATTAATAGCCCGATGTCAATTGACGCTCGGCTTCCCACGTAGAAAAAAAAATTGTCACCGACTGCATAGAAACTCGGATTCGTGAGTCATTTTTCACAAGAGAATATCTTAAAAACTTGGTGGGCGTTGTCATCCTAATTTCACCCACGAAATAATCGACATGAGCACGTGTAAAAATATACGCCTAACATCACTAGTCGTAGTCCAAACGCACCACACGCAATGTTGTACAATTAGAATGTACTTTCCTAATATTAAAAAAAAGATCTATACTAGAAACGTTGACATCGATTTTAGAACATAATCGGTTTATTAATATTGTAAATTACTACCATTTTCACACTCTAAGCGCACTTGCGTGTACGCTTTACCATGCTTTTGCGGTTGGAATGGCTGTTTAAAATGTAGTGATTATGAAGTTATTATAATAGTGTTGTTAGCGAGAACTTTACCCATTCCAAACGGATGGAACGAATATTTTAAAAGATCTGCGGTGATTAGAATGTACAAGCGTTCCTTTTGTTCGGATTTTTTTACTACACGAATAAATACTTTAAACACGCAGTCGGTTTAAAAAAAACGTTGTCATGGGATTCTAAATTTAAAAAATGAACTAAAATAAGCTGACTGTCATTGAGTACGCGAATATTTTATTTTTGTCACATTACGCACACGTTTTACGGTTGTTTTTAGCTTGGCAAGTCGTTATTTGGGTGGGTCGTTTCTATGGCGACTGAACGTCTGGTGTACTACATGTTTTAGAAATAGTTTTCTTTTAAACTTAGAATTCCGTAGGTTGGTATTTAGCGATGTACAGAATAAATTGTTAAACTCGTGTAGGTCGTTTTTGACATCAAACTGTCATATTCAATACAAGTAATTGAAATCTATCAATCAATCAACCACATGCAGCCAAAAATTATAAAGTATCTTGACAAAATTTGACAAAAATAGAATCTTTGGTTATTTGCTTCAATTTACGTATCAATAAACTGAAGGCTATAAAAACTTTTTTCGTTCAATTTGAAACTTTTGATGTAAGTCTCTATGGATTTCGATTCGACACGAAATATAAAAATACAAAAACATGAAAAAGCAATAACAAATGTCAAATTTGTACATCATCAGGAATTTTTGACACAGTGTCTTCTTTGATGTAAACATCTTCGTGTAAACGATTATTTTTCTATTTTGATATCTACGATCGTAAATAATAATCATTTTATTACCGCTCGAAAACGACTTCGACAAAAATTAAATGTGACATTCAGATATTATTTATATCTGACCACAAAACGTCTTTGAAATTTTCATAGTTCTTTCAAACCTTGGTCACTCAATATTTGTAACTACCACAACTCAATTTTTATAAATATTGTTAGTATAACTCACTAAAAATTTAATAGCGCTGAACTCTGGCAACGTGAAATTTTACAAAGTCTGAGGAACAATTTATTAAATCTTGAGTTGGAGTAAACTCAAACAGAAATCTGATAACATGAAGAAGAAATAATTGGCGAACGGTGAGCTCTGGCGTCATTAAATTCGCATTAAACTTAGATTTACTAGTACAACGCGACTATTTTCAGCTCTCTGCGTCATTTCCAACGTGAGTTATACAACTTTATAATGTCAACTTTTTATAAAAAAAATTGGCATTTTTTTATTAAACAGTTACTGGGCCAAACCGGCGAATACCGAAATTGACAAATATATAACATATTTATAAATCGTTCTTTGGATTCATTAACCTGCATCGTTGACACGACGAACTCGAAATACCTGCGTTTGACTTTCTTCGTTCTTGAATGAGAAGTCTAAAAGTCCATTGAACGAGTCCAGCACTTCATTAAGCATCCTATTCTGGACTGCACTTAAGCGCGGCTCAACCGGCAGCTGTCAAATTGATATCTCTTCCGTCTGATTGTCAATGCAAGCATCATTCATTACCTAATCTAAACTGATTGCACGCCGAAGGATTTTTGTCAATCGTCCAAGAGTTACTCCTTTTATTGCCATCTTCTCCGAAGTCTTACGAATCGTCTTTTTGGTTTAACGATACATCTCTTATTGGGTCTTTTTTCACGTTGGCTTCTGCGTGATCTAATTGTCCTATTTTAAACCATGCCAATTTTGCTTCTACTTTGTATTATAACTTACAAGTTTTGTTTATTTTCCATAGTTCACAATTTTTATCAACATATTTTTAATATGTCTTCTCTTTCTTTTATTTGGTCAAAATATGTCAAGACGAGTAGTAATTTAATTGAGTTTAGTGTCCTCTTTCTTATGAGTTAATATCATAACTCTATCTGTGATTTTGGTCATTTTATTGTTAGCTTAAAAACTACAAAGTATTGTGATAGGTCATCACTTTGGCTATGTATATGATTATGGAACGTGTGTTTATGATCTTAAGACAATCCACATATATATCGTAAGTGCAAATTTATAATCATTGTCATATAATTATCCAACATTTGAAATTACTGTGATTACTCTATATGATATAAAAATGGTCCACCGAACTGAGCAAACAGTCAAACTTATTATTGTTAAGTGGTTTTTAGCACTTATCATAGTTTGGCCTAACATCGCAACAATGTATCTCTGATGTCTATTTCAGTTAGTTATTTGCCCTTTTGACTATTTGCAATAGTTTTTTTAAATATATTTTTGTTCGTGCTTTCTGATTCCATAAGCAGTGTTTGGTTTCATTGTTCGATCTCATACTGCAGCCAGAGTTTCATTGCGTTTGGGTCGTTTTAGCTCGCTCGCTCTGTCATGTCCGATTTGTCTTTTTGGACAAATACCGACCTTTCGTTAGAGTGATGTTTTCTGT